>NC_057802.1:360870048-360939720 GCF_018294505.1 Triticum aestivum | reverse complement strand
CTGACCATTGCTCTTTACTGGGAGTGGACCGAAGTAATAGTCACAATGCTACAAAACGATAAGATAATCATTTTTTTGAAATAAAAAGAAGACCGCTCCTTCCAACCGTGTTGATTAATCTTACTGGTAGCAGCGTTAGCGATCGTGGTGCTGGGCAGATTACGGTTCTACGTCAATCAGGTAGTGTGTGCGCATGCACTGGGGGAGCTTCAACAAGGCAGAGTGGGCCGTGGACCGCCCTGCCTGTGATTTTTTTATATAGTATACATCTACTTCTAGGCCTTAAACAGCAGCCCATAAGCTAGTTTCTTCCTGTTGGGCCGCCCACCTTTGGGTTGCAAGCTCCGTCATTGGTGCCATGCTTATTTGCATGATCGGCCGGTTGGTTGTTTTGTTAGGTTGACAACTCGGTAACACACGGGGTTCTACTAAGCACTCTTTTCCGCTGATTGAGCATAGGATTCGGGTCCTAACCTTGTCAATTGTAGCTAGGTAAATTTTGTGTTGAAGTCATGTTGCAAATCGATGGTTAATCCATGCATTTTCCTAATTCATCTATTGCAAATATGCCCTAGCGGCAATAACAAATGTTTTATTTATTTTCACATTTATAACTAATGTTTATGATTATGGGCTAAAATTGCTATGGTTCTTGAATGTGAGATTCAGAGGAAAACTCATATGCATGTGTGAAAACATAAACACAAAGTAGGTTCCTAGTCTCACCTCTACGACTAGCTCATGTATTGCATGATGGTCTCTTTTCATGATCATAGGACATTATTAAATAATAAGGATGCCCACAACAATGAGAGCACATTGTTAGGAGAACAATGATGTTGAACATACCCAACAGAATGATATACTACGAGAACACATCGTCACAACGTTATAAGTGTAATCATAATAGTGTTAACGTATACTCACTTCCTTAGACCATGAGAGTATCGAGTACCTTAAGTCGGATGGTATACTTTGGGGTTTGTCAAACGTTACCCGTAATAGGGTGATTATAACGGCAGCTTTCGGGTACATCAGAAGAGTATGCCTAGGGACTTGACAGCTCAAGATTGAGATTTGCTCCTCCGACAATGCAGATATATTCTTCCGGCCCTCTTGGTATTGCGTATCCATTATTGTCTGGCCAGACATCGCTTGATACGATCAAGGGATATCACAATAGGAAACGAGAAAAAGAACAAAACCGGTAACGGGGATAACTTGGTGTTATGATCAAGCTGTTGCTTCACAAGGATACCGATAAAAGTCTCGCCTCGGGGTTTGTTAAGTATCGCGAAACAAAGCGAATTGTGTACACAAACAAAAGGATAGCTTGATATACTCATGTATGTGTAGGAACCAATATGGATGCCAGGAACCCGCTATTGGTTATTGACCATAAGGTTTTCTGGGTCATGTCTATATATTACCAAACCTACGGGGTCACACGCATTGAGGATCATAGATTTGTAGGGTAACAGAAGTGTTAGGAGAATGAGAGAAATACACCGAAAAGATTTAAAATGTTTCTGAGAGAAAACCGGAAGGGTTTTGGAGAAAAATGGAAAAGTTTCAGAAAACCAGGAAAGTCCTTGAGGACCCTAAAACGCACTGGAAGGTCCAGAAAGGTTCTGCATCATAGAAAGTTCTGGAAGGATCCATGGGGTGTTCCCTTGGCCAGGCCCAGCTGGGGGTAGCCACATGGTCTAGGGAGGGCCCAAAGTGGGGCGTACCCCAACATGGCTTGGGGGACAAGCCAGGGGGCAGTGGCAAGGGTTTTGGGGTGCGCCCCTCCTGGTGCAATGGGCCCTAGGCAAGAGGGATCCCCTGCTCCAATGCAGCCCCCCATGTGCCTATATATATACTTGAGGAGGGGCAGCACAACTTCGTGCTTGAAAGGTTTCGCCCTCTCTCTCTCTCTCTCTCTCTGGATAATATCTCTCTGCCACAAGGCTGCTCCACCACCACCTCTAGTCTCAGGTACTACTTCATTGTAGATGGTGAAGCCCTATTGGATCGACAGAGGGATCGTTCCTTCGATACTCGAACAGGAGAAATATTTCTCACGGTTGGGAGGTATAATCCTACATGCGGGTATCTACATCAACATCTTCACCAAAACCTTATCTCCGCCTCATAGTTGGCAAAGATCATATCTAAACCTCTTTGCATCTTCATAGTGAAACTTTGATTTTAGTCCGGATTTTTTTCCAATACGTTTCCCAACATCGTATTTCCACATGAACTCCGATTTAGTCAAATTGGTCTGGCATTGATAGTCCTGATGTGCTTGTAGAAGTACTACAAACTTGTAGAACCGAGAAAAAAAATGATTTTGGCGAAAGATAAGGTTATTGTCTACCTACATGTTTAACATGGAAAAAATGGAGAAGCCATAGGATAGCATACCGTTGTTTTTTGTTACATGAAGTGCAATCACTAGATACCATCATATCTACTTTTTGCTTCATCTCACCCATGTGTGTGAGGCCACATGCTTAATTCAGTTGTATTGATGTCAACTTGTAACATTGTGGGATTGGTAACCTTGCAAATATTATTTTGAAATGTTGTATAAACAAATTCATGCAGGCTTGCCCTCTCTCACTAATTTTTTATGAAGATTACACATTGTTTTAGATAGATTACACCTTGTTACCATTTGTAATAGAAGCACCCCAAAATGACATATATCACCTTTGGTTGTTACCCTTTTCTACTTCTCAATTCTGGCGATCCATACAACGGATCAAGCATAAGATTCGAAATGGGATCTTCATCTCCATTGGCAATGGAGAGGGGACCCTCTTCTAGTTGAACCCGTGGGTGGGAAGGTCTATGTTATGTGCGGAGTTCCCAAACGTGTTTGCTATCTTCTCGGATCCGATGATGTTGGTTTCCACGGCGGCTCACGACTACCATTGGAACATCTTTTTTTCGATGGACATTTGGGCCTATTGAGACCTAGGAGTGGGCCAACTTGTGGGTTGCCCTCCCGTCTTTGCCCACGGACTATCTGGACGCCATTTCTAGGCGGGTGGCCCTCTCGAGGATCTTCTCTGTTTGGCTCCACTTATCATGCCTTATGCCGAAGATCCTTTCTTTTTTGGACATTTCCGCTATTGACAGGGCATGTGCCTCTCAATATCAAAATATTTGTTTGGCAGCTGTTGCAGGATCGCCTCCCATCTGGGATGGAGGTGATCAAGCGGCACGGTCCTGGGGTAGCGTTGTTCCCCCTTCATGGTGTTCTGGAGATAGGAACACACATCTTATTCTTGTCCACTATAGTGATATTCCTTTGGAGCTTTGTATGTGAGGCTCTGGGGCCCGACCGGGAGGCCCTGGACCTGGCTGGGTTCCTCTAAACCCGTTGATACATCTCCAACGTATTTATAATTTTTGACTGTTCCATGCTGTTATATTATCATTCTTGGATGTTTTAAAATCATTTTATAGCAACTTTATATCATTTTTTCGGACTAACCTATTGACATAGTGCCCAGTGCCAGCTGCTGTTTTTTGCTTGTTTTTTACTTCACAAAATATCAGTACCAAACGGAGTCCAAACGTAGCGAAACTTTTTGGAGACTTTATTTGGACTAGAAGACACCAGTGGGCCAAAGAAGTAATAGAGGGGAGGCCCGAAGGGAGCACAAGATACCTAGGCGTGCCATGAGGCCCAGGCGCGTCCAGGTGGGTTGTGCCCACCTCAGTAACCTCCCGCACCGCCTCTTCGCCCTATAAATTCCCAAATATTCCAGAAACCCTAGGGGGTCTACGAAACACAATTCCAGCAGCCGCAGGTTCCAGAACCATGAGATCCAATCTAGACACCATCACGGAGGGGTTCATCATCCTCATTGGTGCCTCTCCGATGATGCGTGAGTAGTTCACCATAGACCTATGGGTCTGTAGTTAGTAGCTAGATGGCTCCTTCTCTCTTTTAGATTCTCAATACAATGGTCTCTTGGAGATCTATTTGATGTAACTCTTTTTGCGGTGTGTTTGTTGGGATCCAATGAAGATCAAGTTTATGATCAGTTGAGGGTTTGTACTAGTAGCTACGTGTTTAATCTTGGCGGCCACCATGATGAGGAGGGAGTAGTCCACCCTCGGGGCTGAGGGTTTGTATTAGTAGCTATGTGTTTAATCTCTCTCTTTTGTGTTCTTTAGATGGCACAATCATGATGTATCACAGGCTTTGTTAATATAGTTGCATCATATGGTGTTTCTCCCTGTCTATCTTGTTGTGATGAATTGAGTTTCCCTTTGAGATTTCGTTCTTATCGGATTGAATATTTTTATGGATTTGAGAGCACTTGATATATGTTTGCATATGAATACCCGGGGTGACAATGGGGTATTATATTGATTCACTTGATATATGTTTTGGCACTCAACTCGCGGAATCCCGAGGTGACATTGGGGTAATCTATGCATAGGGGTTGATGCACGTTTTCATCCTACTTTCTCTGGTAGAAATCTTGGGGCACTCTTTGAGGTTCTTTGTGTTGGATTGAGTATTATGAATCTGAATTTTCTTTGGTGTTATTTTAGTACGAACTCTTGATAGATCGATCAGAAAGAATAACTTGGTGTTATTTAAGTACGTACTCTTGGATAGATCGATCGGAAAGAATAGCTACAAACAATTTCTTCTTATGTTCTCTGCTAGATAAGAACTTTGGAGTGATTCTTCATCGCACTTTGAGGGGTGGTTATATGATCCAATTAGATTAGCATTGTTGAGAGATCGCACTAGTGAAAGTACGGACCCTAGGCCTCATTTTCAAGCATTGCAATACCGTTTGTGCTCACTTTTATCATTCGCTACCTTGCTGTTTTTATTTATTCAGATTATAAAAATATATTTCTACCATCCATATTACACTTTTATCACCATCTCTTCGCCGAACTAGTGCACCTTTACAATTTGCCATTGTATTCACTACAAAAAAAGACACATCCGTGACATTTTGGGCCGAACGATTTTTTTTTCTGTCATGCTTATGACACTTCTATGACGATAATTGTGACAAAACCCGGTATCATCATAGATGTGGTGGGCTCCTACTTCTACGACAAAAAATCATGACAGAAAATGGGCTTTTCGTCCTGGGCAGGCCGGAGACGTAGCTGCTTGACATTCTTTGGGATGTCCATGATGGAAAAACCGTGGTAGAAGCAAGGGCGAGGAAAATATCGGGGGAGTTCCCGGTTACGGTGGGTGGTCGGGGGCCGAGCGATGTGCGTTTCTCTCGTACGTACGCGCGTGTGTGCGAGCCGTTCCACTCTAACTGAACCCGAGCGAGGCCTTGGGCTCTAACTGAACCCAAGCGATTGCACTGCAGGCTACGCGTTACTGAACCCGAGCGATCGATCCATCCCTTGCTGTTAACTAAACCCGAGTAATTCCTTCGCTACTGCTGCTAACTGTAGCCGATCGATGCTGCCTCTGGATGAACAGTGAGCGTTGTTGGGGGGGTTGGATGAACAGTTCCCGGTGGGGGGTTGGATGAACAGGACCCCGTGGTAGTAGAGGTCGTTGCCGCTGGATGAACAGGACCCTGATCGAGCCGGTTGGGGGGAGGATGAACAGGACCCCGTGGAGGGCTGGATGAACAGGACGACCCCGTGGAGGGTTGGTTGAACAGTAGCCGGTGGAGGGATGGATGAACAATAACCCGTGGAGGGGTGGTTGAACAGGACCCCGTGGAGAGGGCTCGTTGAACAGTAGCCGGTGGAGGAGCACGTGGTGGAGGCTGGATGAACAGGAGCCCGTGGATGAACAGTTGTAGGTGGAGGCTGGAGGAGGTCGACGGTGGATGAACAGTAGCGCGTGGAGGCTGGAGGAGGTCGACGGTGGAAATGAACAGTATCCCGTGGAGTCCTGTTTTGCGGTACGCCACACCCCTCCTGATGAACAGGACCCTCGTTTCGACCGTAGCGCTCCAACACAAGTCTGTTTCCTCCGTTTTGCGGTACGCCACACCCCTACCGATCAATAGGACCCCGTTTCGACCGTAGGAGGTCCGTTTCCTCCATTTTGCGGTACGCCAGACCCCTCCTGATGAACAGGATCCCGTTTCGACCGTGGCCGGTCGAACACAAGGTCGTTTCCTCCGTTCTACGGTATGCCAGGCCTCGTTTCCATCGGCTGTTCCGTCCAAGCCGGTTGGCTCCCGATAAACAGCACGCGTTCCGTTGCCTCCCGATGAACACGATGCATTCCATTGCCTCCCCATGAACACGACGACAACGCAGTTTCTCCGTTCCGACCCAGCCATGTACGCGGACCCTGGCCATACGTATGCGCTAGTAGGCGTTCGAGACCCCGCCCGTATGTACGTACGTGGTCGTATTTACTTTCTTGCACCCTGGCCGCTGTACGTACGTGTACATGCTACGTGCGCACCTCTACTACGACACGTGCGCGCCTCTACTACGACACGTGCCCTTCCTTACACGGCCACGGTTCATCGCTGCAGCCTGCAGACAGACTAATCGTATGTACGTACACGTTCGCGACCACAATGACAACGCTACGTACGCTTCGACCAGGTGGGTCCCGACTGTCAGGCCCTTCCTTACATGCGAAGATGTAGCTGGTGGTCCCAGCAGTCAGGGGGCGAATCATTTTTTTGCCCGTAATATGGACGCACTTCCTTGCGTGCGAAGAAGTAGCTGGTGGGTCCCAGCAGTCAGGGGGAAATGTTTTTTTGCAAAATACGATGGCCCGTCCAGTGGGTCCCTGCTGTCAGGTGGAGGAATCATTATTTTCCGCGTAATAAGGAGGCACTTCCTTGCTGTGGTCGTGGACCCAGCTATCAGCCTGTCCACATACAGTACTCTTCCGATGGAAGTCGTTCCTTGATCACATTGACCACGCCGCGCCGAGAGCACCAGGGCGGTGGACGACCGCGAAGCCTAGGAAGGGGACGACGCGGAGCCGGGGAAGACGCGGCAGTGGATGCCCACGTGGAGAGGAGTACGATGGTTCACTGGTTCGGCTGCGGTGTGAGGCTGTCGTTGCCGCAGGGCCTGGCCAGCGGTGGGAGTGGTAGGGGGCGGTGAGGCCTCCGCCGCATCACAGCCGGCCATGGGAGGCAGGAGCACGCGGCACGACCGGCGCTGGTTTGGGCGGCTGGAGCAAGAAGACCAGAGGTTGAAGAAGCACTACGGCCGTTGGATGGACATCGTACGGTCACTGGAGCTAGAATCGTTCATATTGACTAAGTTGACAAAGGCCTCCGTCCGCGTCAACTTAGTAGGCCCACAAGTCATCCTCCCATATAGTGGGTCCCAGCTAGCAGGGGGAGTATTCATTTTTTTGTGCGTAATAAGGAAGCACTTCCTTGCGTGCGAAGATATAGCTAGTGGGTCCGAGCTGTCAGCGGCGGGAACGTTTTTTTTGCGAAATACAGAGGCCCTTTCGGTTGGTCGCAGATGTCAGGTGGAGGAATCATTATTTTGCACGTAATAAGGAGGCATTTCCTTGTGTGCGGCCGTGGACCCAGCTGTCAGCCTCTCCACGTACAGTCCACTTCCGATGGATGTCGTTCGTTGACCACGTTGACCACGCCGCGTCGAGAGCACCAGGGCGGTGGACGATGGCGAGGCCTACGAAGGGAATGACACGGAGCTGGGGAAGACACGACAGTGGCTGCCCACACAGTGGGGAGTACGAGGGTTGACTGGTTCGGCTGTCGTCGCCGGAAAATAACAGGAGGTGTGGGTGAGTAGAGGGATAGCCAGGCCAGGGATGCGAGTATGGTGGGGCCGTGAGGTCTGCCCGGTAGCACAGCCGGCCATGGGAGGGGGGAGTAGGCGGTTCCGCCGGCGCTGGTTTGGGCGGCTGGAGCAGGAAAATCAGAGACTGAAGAAGCACGATTGCCGTTAGATTGACATCTAACGGTCTGACGCTGGTAGAGTCGATTGTTGACTAAGTTTCTTTTTTTGAGAAACCTTGTGTACGCATGAACTTAGTAGGCCCACAAGTCATCCTTCAAATCTGTGGCAGACAACATAGAGCCCATTTGCTATTTTTTTAATAATTTGCAGCCCATTTGCTAATTCTTAAGTAATTTATTACAGCCCATTTTCTGCCCAGGACCACGGTCAAAAAGTTCAACCTTATTTTGCATATTTCGGTGGAGTCCGAACTGTTGTAATCCCGAAATGATAAACATTTTTTTAAGAACTTATTGATTTGCCAAAAAATCGTTTTGTTTTTGTAAGCAAACAAGACGTGGGACAATTGAGTTGGTTTAAGGGAAAACCAGTGGTAAAAAAATCAGCGCTGGGAGGGAAAACAACAACAAAAATAAGGATGTAAATATGAAAAGGGAACTTTATGTATTTTCAATATAATGATACGTGTATATGAACTAGTAAAACTATAGGTAGAGATTAGAAAACGGAAGTAGGACATGGCGTTTCAAGAGGAAAATAGAACTGGTTGTGTGTTTGATTCAGTAAAAAAACTGCCTGCGGACGTTGTAAGACAAAATATAACTAACGCTGGCGGGCCAGAGGTTAGTAGATACCTGCTGGATCTTTGTGCCCTGTTGTCGTCATGGGCTAGGCCTGTTAAAAACAAAACCAAGCCTGGGCAGTCTAAAGACCAGCTGAAACTTACTCGACCTGAAGAAACAATATACCTGCTCAATAAACGAGAGAATTCTGCAAGTACAGACTGATAACAAGGATGCAGCAGGTATATTGTTTTTTCATCATGATAATAAGTGCTTGCACTTGTTTCGAAAAATTTGGAGAACTGGGAATTCGAACGGCAGGTGCTTATGCTACCCATCAAATAAAAATCAGGTTCCTGAAAATTCATTTCGAAACAAATGATTCAGCTTTATATCCACGTCGACCCTCGGCATGATGGTTGGAAGCAAATGCCAAGTTCATACCAAAAGAAAGTTAACAGCAATACCAACTTGCGGACGACAAGGTAGTGCAAGTACCAATACGTCCTTGTTTCAAACAAAAAAAGTACCAATACCAAACTAACTTATAATATTTTTAGTCCTGGCCCTAGTGTTCATCTTGTAGAAAATCTTGCAGAGGACCAGCTCCCGCTCCTTCTCTTGCTCCAGGTCCCCGAGGTGGTACTGGTGCATCACCCAGTTGGTCCTCTGTTGGTCGAAGTTCTCTTTTTTGCGAGAATGATCGAAGTTCTTGTTGGTGTGCAGCACCAGAACCTTTTTTCTGCCCGTCTATCGGCCATTGACCATCACCGGCAAGGTATTGCCGGTCTTGTGCCACATCGCGTGCATGCCGCACTCCGACTATATCTTGCGACGCGTCCACTTGCCCCTTTTGAACGCCCTGGAATTGCGCTAGAAGAAATGCTTGCTTAGGCCACTCAGTGTGATACCTGCAGTATTGTCGAATACAGGTTTTAGTGTACGTAGTTGGCATTTTCATAACATCTTTAGCATGTTACAGTCACTTGTTTCACTTTTTATTAACTATCAAATTGTAATTGCTTCACTAGGTTTGCGTCTAAAAAGAAAAATAGAGCTATAAACAAAGGAATATGTTTGTGCAAGTAGACGGCCAATCGGTGTCTTACCTGGAAGTTTCTCAGGATGGGTGTAGCATATGCCGTGCTCGCTGTCGATGGTTGGTATGAACAAATCGATGAGAGGGTGAGATCTCGCGCTGTCAGCACTCACTTTGGCCTCAAGGTGCTCAATCAGCTCCTGATCCGTGGGATCAAACTTGACGCCAGCCGGCAGCACCGGCTAATCCTTCTTGGAGTTGCATCGGTTAATTCCAATTATATGGAACTCAATGTATGATCAATCAACTGTTTTAAGTGAATGATGAAAGATTTCGATAGATAAGTGATAGTACTCCAAATCTGAAGTCCACAATACCCGAACACGCCGCCGGGATTCTTGTGTCACCTCACGCGCACCGTGTTGTCACGTCAATTCAATGTGAGGACATGATGAATAATTTGACCGACGCATACTAGTACTGCTACTGTACTACTTACTAGTCGTATTTCGTGTCACATTTAAACCATAGGTTTAACTAACAAAATGTCAATGCATGTCACCGAAAATTATTCCATTGAAAACTATGTTCAAATACGAATAAAACGATATTTTTTTGGGACATGCATTAACATTTAGTTAGTGAAATTTATGGTCAAAATTTGACACAAATCACGAAGGGGACCAGTAAACCAGGAGGGAGGTAGTAGTACAAGTAGCGCAATATACGGTATAGAGGACTAGTATAAATTTAGAAACGGGGTAAGAAGTTACAAGGCTTTCACCAACAAGTACACACTTGAAGCCTAATATATATATATATATATATATGTGTGTGTGTGTGTGTGTGTGTGTGTGTGTGTGTGTGTGGCTTCTGCACAACATCTCCATCATCATTATCAGTACATCCTACGAAGGTGAGTTAGGATGCACTTGATCCCAGAAAGGTATCTATCCTTCAAACCAAAGGAGTGCTTCAAACTAACAACATTACATAATATCCAATAAAAGAGGGTCATGCTACAGCAGCAGGATAGAAGGCTCAGTCTAGATATTAGTACGAATCAAGTTGTGCATATTTGCTGTTGGCATGAACCACATCGCCGGATGTCGGGATTGCAAAAGCCATCCATCGCATGGAAGCTTGATGCCTTTCACACACTGAAGATTATTTGGCAACAAGCTGTGTCGACGAATCTCTGGATATGGTGATCCATGAAACCCATGGTATGATGTGTAAACATAGTTCCCCCTGGCAAATGGAAGTTGCATAGCACGGTAATCATCGCCGGTGATATGATCGATGATTGGTTGGATGATCGGATAATTGAGCCCGAGGAACATGGAGTGGTTGCCGAGGCTGTAAACCCGCCTCCAATTGAATACGCCTGGCCCAACGGAGCTGGGATCTTTCTCGAACATGAAGCAGCCATAGCCATCAATGTCACGAACGCCCCAGGCATTGTACTGCATGTGGTTTGATGAAATGGTTTGGTTAATTTGGTACGTGCAAATGAGCATCAAATGACCGCCGTCAGCTGAACGAGCGATAAACCACCACCCATCGGCTGGTATGATTTCAGGTCCTAGAATCATGAAGGCCAGTGTAGTTACGTCTGCTGCAACAATTCAAATTGGAGACCAAAAGGACAAAAATAAACAATCATGTTCAGAGTATGTGTGGAATTAAGATTATTATAATAGTGACACATATCATAGACAGGGAATTGCAATGCCGTGGTCATAATCATACCCCAAGTTAGAAAAATAAGCCAATGACTTTCATATTCTAGCAATATATCATGGTTCAAACATCATGTAACAATGAGAGGAAAACAGATATGACAGGGCCTACTCATATTCCACCATAGCACTTACTACAGTTATCATATCAACTCTAAGCAATAACAAGCGTTGTTATAAAAATCCTGGAAATGAGAGTAACATATAGAAATCATGAGGTTATACTCACAATATCTATTCTAACAATCATTAGATGCCAATTGTTCTCATATCAACTCTAACAATAACATGTGTGGTCATAAAAATCTAGGAAATGAGAGGAACATATAGCAATGATGTGGTTATAGACATACTATATATTCTAAATTTGTAGCAATGAATAGGCAGTCGTATTCATAAGGTAAATATGAGATGAGATAGAACAATTACACGACGATAGATTCCCCCAGTATAGGTAGCCAATCTGTGCGTCGACCGCGTAAACAATGCCATCATGCACTATAGCATCAGACAGAAATGTTGGCTGAAGAGGATTGACGATGAGCCATAACCATGTATGGCGACCGGATTCCAGATAGACAAATCCCATGTTGAACACGACAATGAGCTTGTAATCCATGTAGTCTTCTGATGGTGTGGGCACTTCGCAGATTACAACCTTCAGCAAACAGAGGTCGAGCCAAAAGCTCGACGCGTCTCGTGCGTAGTAGGCAGGAGTGTCCGGCGGGCCGCAAGGCTCGATGGCGGCGGTATCCAACAATGGAAGGGTGATCTCTCGCTGGGTGTAGATATCCATGAGAGGCCACGGACTACCGGATTGATGGATAACGATGATCCAGTTGGCCTTCATTCCCGCCCAGTAGTGGCCGCGCATGAAGGATAGGTGGACTGGTAGTGGTAGCATGTCGAGGGGCACCACGGCAACCTCCGTAGGATCGTCAAGTCGGTGTCTGGGCCACCTACGAGGATCGGGCATCGGCAAGCAGGGTGTCTTGAAAAGAGCCAGCCGGTTGCAGACGAGTAGATGGTACAAAGACACCGAGCATGCGGCCAGACGGACGGTGCTGAGCAGGTCCATACGATTACAGATCTACTCCAAGAGAACATCGGGGAGGGAATTCCAATCGCGGCTCTGCGTGTCAGTCAGTTCTGCCATAGGGTTTTTTAGGGCGCTGAGTGACTAGGGTTTTCGGTGCCTTTGAGCCAGCAGGGAAGTGGATTCGGGCGGGCGAGCGAAGAAGATGGCGTGTTTGGCCGAGCAGTGAGCGGGGGGATATGGTACGCGCGAGCTACCAAGGAAGATGGCGCGGGCGGGTGAGCAGTGAGCGGGGGGAAATGGTGTGCGGCCGACAATGGGGAAGAGAGGGGAAGAAGAAGAGAGGGGGAAGAAGAGTGAAAGACGGGGAAGAAAGTGCATTAAATCTCAATTCTACTAGTACTACTACCAGGATATACCGTCCTTCGGAGTGTAAATAGTTACGCCGCTGACATGTGGGTCTACCTCAAGAGGGCCCATATGTCAGTTAATGGAGGAGAGAGGTGCGTAGTCGTATTTGCGGAAGCGTGCTCCACTGGCAAACATGATGTCAGTACTGGGTAAGGCTGATTTAGTAACACCAACACGCTGGTTCGGCTTATTAATTAAGTGTCCCATCTGCTGCAGCGTGTATTGTCACTTCACTGTGAAGACTAGTTGAATAGCTCTCTCTGACCGAGATGGGGAATAATGGATCGCGAAGACTTCCTATCTACAGTATCCCTATGCCTGTACGCTCAAGCCCCTCCCAATGCTCCGCCTTGTATAGGTGCTAAGGCTGCCATGTAGGCAAAAAGTATGATGTGGCAAGGTAATTAAGAGGAGAGAGATAAGTGTGGTGACCCCAGTACTAAGCGCGAGAACCTAGACAAAAGACTTAAATGGAAGAATCCCACCAATGCAAGAAGAACTTTAGTTACAAAATCATTAAAGAAAGGATGCTTAGCACCAACAAGTTAAGCACCTATGCATTGGGAGCTTTAGTTGCTAAAGTTTTTAATGTGCTTAGCACCCCATGTAAGCACCGATGCATTGGAAGTAGCCTCATCCTGTCCAACAAGATGAAACATTGGCCAAGGCTCCCGGCGCCAATAATGTAGGAGTACTAGTACTACCTCCTTTCCGGTTTAGACTAGCCACAATGGGAGTAACTTCAGCAGTAACATCAAGTCCAACTAAGCAAATTTGCTTATGTGTCAATGAGTTAATGAGGAGAGAGGTAGTTTTAGTAACTTAGCTAGTTACCGTAACATCACATGTCCCAATGCACTATGAGTCTATAACCTAATAAATGAAGCTTTGCATGACACCACACTTATGTTACTACCCACTATGAAGGTAGTAACATAGTCTAGGGATATGTGTATGTTACTAGTGTATGTTACTATGCACTGTGGCTAGTCTTATAGGGCTCAATTCAAAAATCTCATCAACCAAGGTAGATGATGAGTGGTGGAATAATTTTTGTAGTTTGCAAAAACACTCAATTAATGCACTCGTTTTCCTCAAAAAATTATGTTTACCAATGCATTAATTTTGTGTCAAACTTTGACCATCTACTCCCTCCATCCAGGTGAATAAGTCATTTTTGGTTGTGCACCGTGACCAAGGAGGGAAAAACAAGAGAACTTAATGTTTATATGCTACTCCCTCCATTCCTAAATATTGTATTTTTAGACATTCAAATGGAATACAACATACGGATGTATGTAGACATATTTTAGAGTGTAGATTCACTCATTTTGCTCCGTGCGTAGTCACTTGTTGAAATCTCTAGAAAGACAAATACTTCGTATTTAGGAACAGAGGGAGGCTTTTACTCCGTATTTGGGAACAGAGGGAGTATCACCATATGGAGGGAACATAGGAAGCTTGAAATATGAACATGTCAATGGCAGGGAGTAAAAGCCTCATGCATGCATGCAACATGCAACACTCACACGTACACACGGACGCACGCAACACTCACGCACCCATGCGGCACACAGCACACGATGCAACACACACGCTCACGCTCAAGTGCTCAACTTACTCCCTACGTCCGTGAAAGACTGTACATTTAGAGATTTACACATTGACCAGGGCATAATTAACGCCCAAACGTAGCAGACTTATGTGTGCATGCGACCATTGAGAGAAGAAGATTTAAATGAAGATTGTTGCATGCTGTAATTAAGGATAGACATGTAGCCTATAGCTAGAGGACAAGTTGGTGCGTTAGTCAATCAATATCGATTTTAGATTAAAGGCTAAATGCATTGGAAGTGTAGATGTACACTCTTTGTTTTTAGCCGATGTACAGTCTTTGTTGGAAGACCGAGGGAGTACACGTGCATGCACTCACATACACGGCCAGGGTGGTTCGCGCGCAAGGGTTGGACTCCTGTCGCGCCTGCGTAAAGTTTTGTTTAACTGGTTTCTTTGCTCTGCCAACTGACAGGTGGGACCCAGAAACCAGGTGACAATTTAACCAGTCAACAAAGTGCCACGTCGACTATGTGGCTGGTCAGTAGGGTGCAATACGGTGCTCTACGATGAGCTAGTGATCGTACAATCACCGCAAAACTATATATAGTGACCGTAAAGAGCGTATTGTTACATACATTGACCGCCAATGTATTTTTCTCGTTTCAAATTAAGCCATATTAACCGGAAAGGACTAGGACTAGTACTGCTTTGATGTGTCCCATCAACTCGCCAAACGAGGAGAAGCTTGCTTACTACGCCTCTCTCTCGCCCACGCGCGCGGTGGCTCACAGGACCAGGAGAGGGTTTTGACTACAGAGTCCTCTCCCTCTCCCTCGCCCTCGCCCTCGCGGTGGACATGCAGCAGTTCAATCGGTGTCAGATTGCCAGAAGCATAATGTACTATAGTATCATCATTGTTGGACCTTCCGAAGAGGCGAAGAGCCAAGTGCAAGGTTCACACGAGTACGAACTGTTGAACCTCCCGAAGAGGCAAAGAGCCAGGCGCAAGGTTTTATAGGAGTTGTTGTCCTAGTAGGTGCGTACTACAAGTATAGCGAACGATGCTACTGTATGATGCCGCCACGTCACGTATATCCAAAGCTGTGCCACCTTTTTTTCTCAAAGAGCGTGTTGGAGCCCGTGCAACAACCACACAAGTTGCACGTACACATAACACATTTACTAGTAATAAATTCTAAAGGATAAATGCCAGTATGCCACACAAGTTCATCTCCAATTCATGTGATAAATTTGTGCACGACTAGTCTACATATATGCACAGCGCTACCGTTCACAATTTACCGTACTCCACTTACACGTTATAGATGGGTTACATGTCCTCCTCCAGGTTCCAGTCCCAGGTGTTCTTCATGGATGGCACGATCCATAGCGGTGGGCAACGGGAATCATTGTCGCAGCTTTCTAGTCCGGTTCCACACGATGGAGACTCAGCCAAGCTGAAGCGGCATAAATCAGGGATAGCGTGTCCCAGCATGTCATTCATCCGGCGGCGCGCACTAAAGACACAACTATGCTTCATGAACGGCAGGCCTTCGGTGTTGTGCACGGAAGGTGGCATCCACTTCACAATGGGGTAGCTGTCCCCAATGAAAAGCAAGTACTCTCCAAGAGTGTTCCTCGGCACCCACGTAGCATCACGGGGGTCGAACTCGACGCCGTTCATCTGGTACAAGCGACATCTCTGATCTGGACACATGGTGACGTACACAGTCAAGGTCCATGCATAATAATGTTGTGCTCAAATATGGCGGTCAGTAATACTGTGCAGCAAATAGTACTACTCCAGTATAGAGGAAGTAAAATAACCGGCTTATTATATATAGCCACTCTTGGCTACATGGATGAGATAGTAAGACATGGAAAAACAAAAATGATGGCAGCTAGTGGGTTCAAGTCTTCAAGGGCCTAGCTAGCTATACGCGTCCTCCAAGGTAAAAAGTACTCCTACTAGTACTACTAAGTAGTACAACAACGAAAGAGAAGGCGAGAGGGTTAAAAAATATAATACTAAATGGAATACCTGGGTAGATGGTGACAGTCCGATCGTGGTAGATTGTGTGACCATGTTGCACATCAGTGGTACCATGGGTAATGACTGCTAAGATAGTTGATCCCAATATGCCAAAGTCAGCTACAAGGTTCTAGGTTAGACCGAATCGCGGATGCAAATGCACATCGAGGATTGGTGATCTTATTTTTATCGGGGGATGACTGGTCCCTGCAAAATAATGGAGTACCGTTGGGATGCAAATGATGGTTTGTGCATTCCGTTTGTAATCTCCTGTACTATAGGATGGCAACCAGATGAAACAAGTCCCCTGTCTTGTCACCGTGAAGATGCGTCCTAGATAGAGCACGGCGTCTTCGAACGTGAAGGGGTACAAATCTGCCGCGGCGAACATGCGCCAGCCTCTGCCGTTACTGCCTCTTGCATTGATGGCAATCCTTATGTCGAACACCGCGATGAGATAGTAATCGTCGTAGCCGTGTCGCTTTGTCGGCAGGTCCGCAATTGCTATCTTCTTCAATCTCATGTAGGCATCATCATACATATTCAAGCCCAGCCAGACCGGAAGGCCGACCCCAATGGTTGAGAAGGGGTCTACGGGAACGGCCACACTGCTGTGGATGTTGTGCAACATGATGGTGGTATCCGACCGAGGTATGCAAGCCAATCTTCATTAGCATCGACCCAGACCTATATATAAGACGGTGGGCAGCGGAGAAATTACGGGATGGAAATGGAATAACTAAGTACTACATGATCAAACTCCATGACTAACCTGCTCATCGGACAAAATCCGACTACCTCTCAATGTCGGCAACTCTAGCGGAGTCAACGTGCAACATGGCCAGGGAGTGATGGACTATTCGAAGGATTGTCCCATAGAAGAACCTTCTCCTTGAGGTCGCATGGAAGACCAACAAGCATGGCCTTTTCCCAAGCCTGTTTAAGCATCGTCTTGAAAAAGTTGGTGCAGGAAGCACCGAGCCTTGCCGTGGTGAGGATGTCGGAGAGGCGTGCGATTTCTCCCAGAGGATTGTCGTCCAAGGTCTCCCAGCCCCAACGAGGAGGAGAACCGCCTGGCGAATCCATGGGAGCAGCGACGAACTGCCTTCTCTTCGGGGGGAGGGGAACTGGCGAGGAGGAGATAAGAGCGTAGTAACCGCAGGGCCTCGTCCCTTCCAACTGTACCTCCTCGATCATTCCTTAGCGAAGGGGTGAGGCTATTATTTACTACGTACTCGTACTGTAGCAGTACTAGTACTACTTTATCAACTAGTAGTCGATGTAGTACTGTACTTCTAGTATAGTGCACCAGTTTTGAACTCTTGAATCTCAGGGCCAAGGAGCTACAGTTGGAAGTGGAGGATAGTATTGTTCCCTAGAACCATCGCTGTACTATCAATGCAGGGAAAGTACATCTGCGTAGTGGGTACTCTCGGTGCTCTATTTAAGCGCGTAGCTGGCCTACTCAGCCCCTCCTCTCACGCACACACTAGCAGCCCGTTTATCAGCGACGGTTACTCCAGGGGCAGAACATTTGAGTTATTTGATACAGCGAGACTAGGCTTTTCGCTTCAATTTGTGGAGGTGTAATGGATCTCGTCGAACTTTGTTAGTAGTTCCTTCTTTATGAATGAGATGAGGCAAAGCTTTTGCCTCCGTTTCAAAACAAAAAAAATCACGTCAAGAGGAATTTCTTTTATAGAGCCGATAATGGAGTGAAGTCCATGCGTGCAACGCCACAAGCTACAGAGTAGTAGAGTACTAGCACTTTACGTACAGAGACATATTGCACAGTTCCCAATGCCGCGCCAGGCTTTTCCGGCTCCTCGGGCTTAATTGGGAGGCGCTAGTTTAAATATGCTACTAGCTGATGAGGAAGCTGCAAGCGAGGTGCGGCTAGGGCGAGCACGCGAGCCATGAGATGATGGGAAGGAAACCTCGTTCACGTGGCTGGGCTATCGAGTGCACCCAGATTGTGGTGCGACACGTCCGTTCGACTTCAAAACTCAAACTACCCGTGTACAATATTGGCTCGCAGCGAAGTTACTATTTAAAAAAAGGTCGTCGTGCGTTCATCCGGGATCGAACCGACAAAACGAGGTATACACTCCCGCGACAACTAGTAGTACTCGTTGGAGTACAACGCAACCTAGAATCGCCTTTTGTCGCTAGTAGTACATTGTTCCTTACAAGAAACCACTAATAATGCCAAGAAACCACTAATAATGCCAAGAAACTACTACCACTTGCATACGTGGTAGACCTAAGATAAGACTACCTTATCAATCATTGTACATGCCCTTACCAACCAGCCCTACCAGGAAACGACTACTCTACAAAGTGCCGTTATAGGCACGTTTCAACCCATGTCGCCCCTTAAGTCAACGCCCTCTATTCGATTGGCAAGTTAGGCGTTATGACTTGTGGGACCTACATGTCAGTTTGCACAAAAATCCCCGAGTGACCTCCTACCTCCGGCCCGTCCACCTAGTCATCCTCGGCCATGGGACGCAGCTACCGCCGCCGGCAAAAGGCGAGATCAAAACCGCCGGCGGTGCAGAGCCCATCTTGCGGCAGCCCAGATGATAGCTCCGTCCGGCGCTCGCGGCCGCTAGCTAGCCAAGATAGCTCCGTCCAGCTGCTTGTCTGCAAGGTTTGCTAGCTAGATTGGCATGGCGGCGTGGCGGCTTGCTCGCGCCGCGCTAAGGCCAGCCATCTGGCTCGAGCAAAGGCCAGCGCGGCAGCTTGCTCGCGCGTGAGTCACGCTCGGGCCAGCCTGCCAACCTGTGCGGAGGCCATCGCGGCGTCCGGCCCATCCGGCGGAGCGGCGGCCAACTCCCTCATCACCGGCGCCACCGACGAACACGCA
Source organism: Triticum aestivum (assembly GCF_018294505.1). Taxonomy (NCBI): domain Eukaryota; kingdom Viridiplantae; phylum Streptophyta; class Magnoliopsida; order Poales; family Poaceae; genus Triticum; species Triticum aestivum. Next base: position 360,920,557 of record NC_057802.1, on the reverse strand, counting down.
TTAGTACTGTTTGAAGTAATGTTCAGGAAAAATAATGATTTGAGGGGGAATATAACAGGATAGAAGGTCAGATGTGGGTCCCTCGTGTCAACGGTCAAACAAAATGTGTTGGTTTAAGCTGCCTCGTCAGCACGGACGTGTGGGCCAACCCTGTCATAAACGGGTTTAAACGAGCCTAATCGGCACTAGGTAGTAGTTTTTGGCACAGATTAAGAAATTTTGGGTATGTTTTTGCTATTTTTTGTACAATAGTTTCTTCCTAGGGCCGGTTGAAAGTGGTAGTTTTTTGTTAAATACTCTACATATTGTAAGTAGGACTGAAAGTTAAGCTTTGGAAGCCAATAAGCAAGGCTAGTTACATAGTGCCTATGTGTACGTGATTGAAAGTAAATATCAACCATGAGTGACTAATATCTTGATGGAAAACTCGAAACTATGGAAATACTAGCATTTTTTGGAATGGTTGGAAATACTAGCAATGTTCACGTGCATTGCAATGGATCATAATTAGAATAATACTTATTCACAAACTTGATACAAAACACTCTAATTTTGATATACATATATCACTAGAGATATATTATGTTTCAATCAGAAAATATTCCTTGGGCTGTTTTGGTGAGGTGAGGGAGGGGTGTGGTTGGTTTTAAGATACTAATTATGGGTTTTTCTGCAAATTGGTGGAGAAGTGGGATGTTGGTGAGAAAAGTCAACAACTTACCTCACAGTCGTTAGATGTAGATCTAATGGTCAGAAATGACGGATGGCAGACACACCATCATCACCAACTTACTCTTCTGTAGGAGTACTAGCAAGATGTACGTGCATTGCACGGAACATCAAGATGCATTTTTGTATAAAACACTTGTTGTGATTGACCCATGCAGGAGTAATCCCATGTGTAAAAACTAATGATATCTCGAGAAAGAGGAGATACGGTGAAGAGGAGTGGGGCGTGGTGGTGATTGGTGGTCGGACTGAGCGGAGGCAAGGGGATGGACGACGCCGGCAGCGGCCACCAGGCCAGTTTGTTCCAGAGGCTTCCTTTTTTAATTGCTCAACAATGAGGTTGTTGGAGATAAGGATGAACGAGGGAAGGCCTTGTCTGCAAATGTGGAGAGAGGTGCGGGTACCTTTTAGTTTAATTTCCATCCGTCAGATATAGATCGGACGCTGTATTGCAAGATGGCACGCATACCATCATCACCAACTCGGTTTTTTATCAGAGAAGAAATATAAGTATGGAGATACAAACGCATTATCGATACTTGTTTCTGTAAACTAGGATCTACATCCTATTCAACGGCTTAGCATGTGGGGCCTTAGCACAATGACTTCTCGACTGTGTAAAACAAAGGTTTTCCCGTCGCCGATAAGGAGGGGGTGACGGCGGCACGCTTTCGGCTTGCTCTAGTCCTAGTAGTCATACTAGGTGGTCTACGCACGTGTAGATTTATTCTTTTTCAAGTCTCGTGTTCGCCGTACTGCCACGACTGTTGATGAATAGACGGTAAGTTATTCACGGGGAAACCCTTGTTGAGTGTGTTTGCGAGAGAGAGAGAGAGAGAGAGAGAGAGTGCGTGTGTGATATGTCTAGAGACTGAGGCAATGATAAGAGATTCTTTGTGTCCATGTGTGTGGAGGATAGAGAGAGACATGTACATGGGGCTTTGTGTTGTGTAACGTAGAGACACATAGACATAATCAGAGAGTGAGTGTGTGAGATACACATGCGGACATGGGGAGAGATGTGTGAGTTAGAGAGATGGAGAATTTTGGTGTGCATCTGAGCTAGAGAGGGGGGATATATACATATCTAGAGCTGTAGAGAATATGCAAGGGTGTGTGTCTTAAAAGAAGGATCCAGATAGCTAGATGGGTGTTTGTGCGTGTCTGTGTGTGTTTGTGCGCGCGTTTGTGTGTGGGAGGGAGTGTGTGTATGTGGAGTAGAGAGACCACTAATGATGTAAACCTAGTATAAGGGAAGGGGGAATGGTGTGAAATGTGTGTCAAAGATAGACAAAGGCATGTGTAGTAGCGGGATAGCATGGGTGCGGGCGGGGAGCAGACTATTTCGAAGAGACATCGAGTGTGTGGGAGAGGGGTGTGAGAGCGAGAGAGCGAGAGAGAGAGAGCTAGCGACGGAGAGAGAGAGAGAGGAAAAGAGGGGGGGAGAGAGGGGTCGTTTGTGTCCATAAGTGGCGTATAGATAGGGAGACAATGTTGATGTTGTTCGAAATTTGCCTATGTACGGAGACGCAAGGGAAGCGAGTCATCGTGTGTGTGATAGGGACTTCATGAGAGATCTAGAATAGATGGTGTAGAGAACAACATGCGAGAGAACGATGATACATCAGTGAGCTATGGAAAGAGTCACGGCATATATGTATACAGGGAAGGAGCTGGGGCGGGTCCGCATGTGGGAGAGATAGAAAGAGGAGAGTGGTGCACAAGGAGACAAAGTGTGCATGTTTGCAGTGGGGGTGGTGTGTGAGGTGAGTGTGCGAGAACCACATAACTAGGGAGATAGACGTTTGGGGGCGACGTTTTGTGTGTATGGGAAAGATACACTCTACATAGTGCGTGTGCTTGGGAAAGAGAGATGCCGGGAGACCTGGAGAGTGGGGGAAGAGATGCGTGCATGCCCGAGAGACAAAGTGATAAGAGACCTATATTGGGGTCCGGACTTTAGAAGAGAGGGGGTGTTAATGTGCTCGTGCATTCGTGTCTGGGGGAGAGAACGGCGTGTGGGGGGCGACGGAGGGGGGTGGGGGGTTGGCTTCAGATAATGAGTTAGGTGTCTATATTTGTTTCACAGTTTGGACTATGAGATGACGATACTTTTGAACATGCGTGATATACCTTGATGTACTGATACGTCTCCAACGTATCTATAATTTTTGATTGTTCCATGCTATTATATTATCTGTTTTGGATGTTTAATGGGCTTTAATATGCTCTTTTATATTATTTTTGGGACTAACCTATTAAGCGGAGGCCCAGTGCCAGTTTTTGTTTTTTTTGCCTATTTTAGAGTTTCGCAGAAAAGGAATACCAAACGGAATGAAACCTTCGCGATGATCTTTCTTGGACCGAAAGCAAACCAGAAGACTTGGAGTTGAAGTCTGGAACTCCACGAGGTGGCCACGAGGCAGGAGGGCGCGCCCCCCGCCCTCGTGGGCCCCTCGTAGCTCCACCGACGTACTTCTTCCGCCTATATATATACTCTTATACCCTAAAAACATCAGGGGGAGCCACGAAACCACTTTTCCACCGCCGCAACCTTCTGTACCCGTGAGATCCCATCTTGGGGCCTTTTCCGGCGATGTGCCGGAGGGGGAATCGATCACGGAGGGCTTCTACATCAACACCATGGCCTCTCCGATGAAGCGTGAGTAGTTTACCACAGACCTTCGGGTCCATAGTTATTAGCTAGATGGCTTCTTCTCTCTCTTTCATTCTCAATACAAAGTTCTCCTCGATGTTCTTGGAGATCTATTCGATGTAATACTCTTTTGCGGTGTGTTTGCCGAGATCCGATGAATTGTGGATTTATGAACAAGATTATCTATGAATATTGTTTGGTTCTTCTCTGAATTCTTATATGCATGATTTGATATCTTTGCAAGTCTCTTCGAATTATCGGTTTAGTTTGGCCTACTAGATTGATCTTTCCTGCAATGGGAGAAGTGCTTAGCTTTGGGTTCAATCTTGCGGTGTCCTTTCCTAGTGACAGTAGGGGCAGCAAGGCACGTATTGTGTTGTTGCCATCGAGGATAAAAAGATGGGGTTTATATCATATAGCTTGAGTTTATCCCTCTACGTCATGTCATCTTGCTTAATGCGTTACTCTGTTTTTATGAACATAATACTCTAGATGCATGCTGGATAGCGGTCGATGTGTGGAGTAATAGTAGTAGATGCAGAATCGTTTCGGTCTACTTGACACGGACATGATGCCTATATTCATGATCATGCCTAGATATTCTCACAACTATGCGCTTTTCTATCAATTGGTCGGCAGTAATTTGTTCACCCACCGTAATACATGCTATCTCGAGTGAAACCTATGGCCCCCGGGTCTATTTTACATCATATTAGTTTACCGTCAACTTGACAATTTCTGTCGCCATTCTTTTTATTTTGCAATCTTTACTTTCCAATCTATACAACAAAAATACCAAAAATTCTTACTTTACTATCTTTATTAGATCTCACTTTTGCGAGTGACCGTGAAGGGATTGACAACCCCTTTATCGCGTTGGTTGCAAGGTTCTTCATTGTTTGTGCAGGTACTAGGTGACTTGAGCGTTGTCTCCTACTGGATTGATACCTTGGTTCTCAAAAACTGAGGGAAATACTTACGCTACTTTGCCGCATCACCCTTTCCTCTTCAAGGGAAAACCAACGCATGTTCAAGAGGTAGCATGTACCAGAATTACAAACCTAAGATTGGAATTTTGGAATTCGACTCCATTATTAGCTTTTGTAATTCATTTAAACGGAGGTACATTTTTTAAGCTGGGATTTCATGATTTCAAATTCATATATCAAACCTAGAGATATACACATACGGGCATGTTCAAACTTTATAATCATCCACTTTATTCATACACATACACATTTTTGCTTTTGTCATCATATTTAGGATAAACACATTTGGAATTTCATTTGAATTGGACCGTATGATGGTATTTGCTTGTACTAGCTCAATGATCCATATTTGAATTGAATGGACAATCTAAGTTTCGAGTTGGAGACATTGATTTTCAAAACTTGCACCTTTTTGCGTGCAAAACAAATAAATTCTCGGCCATGATATCATCGTCGGCCGTACAAGAGCAGAACACTTATAATTTCAGGCGTCAAAAGCTTTCAAACTTCCCGCTCACATCGAAATATCTCGCGCCCGAAAGTTTAGCCCTGCAATATTCCTGTTTTACCCCTGCCACATGAACGAAAAAGGGCTGCTTTGGTAACTCCATTGTTTTCCCTTCTTTGCCGCCAACATTCTTCCCCAGAGCCCCTCCCCTTCCCCTCCCCGACCCCCCCAACCACGGGAAGCCGCTGAATCTAGTCCTCCGCCGCAGCGGTGGACCTCACACCCCGCCGGATCTACCTTCCGCACCTTGGAACCCCCAACTGTCAACTCACCACTTCATCGGAGCCGCTTCACCGACTAGCTTGTCCACTGCTCCAGATCTCCTTGACCGCCATCATGGTCCACCGCACCGGATCTGCTTAACCGGCGCCCTCATCCACCACAGTGTAGGCCCTTCACTGACTCCCTCGTCCGCCCCATCGCTAGCCCTTCATACAAGCCCTCGTCCGCCGCAACAGATCCGCCTCACCGAAAGCACTATACACCGCGCCCGCCGGAGCCTTCGTCCACTGCACCGGACCCGCTCCACGGATGCCATATTCAACTCCACCGGCCCTGCTTTACTGACGCCGCAGCCTTATCAGGTTATTTTGATTTGTACTCCTTCAATTTTTCTCTTCTTTATCGTGTAACTGTTCACTTACCACAGATGAGCTTTCTTGTATGTTGACAGGCGCCGCAACCGAAGCACCGGAGCCGTGTCAGCGACGGCGACAGCCAGCCCAAACTCAACCGCAACACGAGCACCATCGACGATCCTTAGCTATCAAGTATGACAACGATACCCATACGCCACCGAGAATCAGGTACTATTATCCAACGGCCGGCGCCTACGTTCACTTTCTTAGCATAAGCACCGCACCTTTGAATTTCTTCAGGGCATCATTCAATTTTTCATGAGATGCGTTATTCTGCTTGCACCTGTAGGGCCATACTTCTGGCAGTGAACATGTTACATGTGCTAAATTACATACCAGTGCACATATAGTTAATATGCTTTAGTTTTGTCCTAAGTATTACTGTACTTCCTAGATATCACTGGCTACTATTTTACTTCTTGCATGCTATATTTATGATAATGGTGTTGTTCTGATGCCACCTGTTGGTTCCATCAGACTGCTTCATGTTCTCTATGCTTAATTACACATCGGCAAACTAGCATGTGGTTCCGCTGCTTTTTGTTTGTTTTACCCTACATTTTCTGATGCTAGCTATTACATCACTGCTCCGAGCCTCTGTTCATTACTTTTTTGTCTGTTCTTGATCTTCCCAAGTTGCATGACTAATTTGATGCTTCTATTAATTATGGAGCTGCCAACCCCATCAAGAAAAATATTTGTTCTTTTGGGGCTCGCACCTCGAACAAGCATAAAAATAGAGTGAAGCAGATATATTGTCGTGTAAGCACACACCCTTCTTTCATTAGTTTAGATGAATCATTGATGATCAATTCAAACCAGTGCATGCGATTAAAATTAATTTTACCTAAATAGAGGGTGCATAATAAACTACAACAACTAGATTTGCAACCACGGGATGCTGACGATATCTTCAAAGAACATTGCAACAGCAGCGAGGCTTCACAGCAACACAGGGTAAGCCAGTGTGTTTTAGTACATGTGAAATGTAATGCGTTTGGGCTGCTTTCTTGGCTTGTGCCCTCAACCTGTAATCCTACAGAATTACAAATAGTTCAGTTGTCTGCTTTGCTGTATTCCTTGATTCAAATGCTTGTTTGTTACTTGTTAGGCTATACCTGAGTTGGCCAATATGCCAGCAGTGCCTGATGTACTATCGTAAAGAAATGCATGCCTAGTTCATTTGAGTCCTTAACTTTTCCTTTGAACTTCATCACAAGACTGTCTTCGTAGTTTATATGAGGCCACACTGTTAAGTGCTTTCTCATATTATTTGAACTGCTTAGATGCCTTGGCAACTTAAATATAGCGGTGGTACACTCCCTTTCAACTAGGGATGTCAACTGGGTCCCGTTTAATCCCGATTAAAGTCCACTAGTGGTATGATAGTTCAAAAGAGCTTTTGTTTTTTTGAGGAAAATCAACTAGGGAGCTAGCAAAAACTAACTAGATGGGATTGGCGGATGTCGTTTATTTGCCACTTACATCCCTAGTTTCATCTTACCATTTTAATTTCTTTTTGGCTGATGCTGCTTTGAACCATTTAAATATAGTTTGCCATGCTCGGCAATAATTCGTATGTCGTTTACCATGTAAGCTTACTGCCTGGATCATGCGATAACTATCTCTTACTTATGTCCAGCGGAAACCTTTCAGGATGCCGTTCACACTAGGACACAATGTACAACCCCAGAATCTATTTGTGGAAGCAGTGCGCCATCCATATTACCAGATGGTAGCAGTTCAGAGGCAACACCGCTGGAGAGCAGTCTGAGCACAGATATTATAGTTCTTGAGGCTCTACTAGAGGCAGAAAGAGATGGTGTGGCTGCCATGAATGAGGTAATCTTGATCTTGAGGCTGGAAATTATGCAATTAGCTGCACACATTATGCAAGCAACCCAAGAATTGGAGGAAGTAAGAATGCTGCATTTGAAGACGGAGGAGGTCCTGCTGTTTCTGCTATCTCAAGCCCAGGGTAATCCTAGTTCTTCTTTAGATACCAGTTGAAATTGTCAATAGATTATTGTACTTGCATGTTGTGTCATGTCTCTGAATGGATTATGTTGTAAGACCCCCTATGTTGTCCATGTGTTGTAATGATCCGAATTTTTTAGGCGAGGTAATCCTCAGTACTTGTATGATTGACATAAGGTGAACTGTTTTTCGTGTGAGCATATTGTATTGGATGAAATAACTGTTTGACTCAAAGTGTGTCCAACCTACTGAATTCGAAGATCACGGCATTTCTAAATGATAATCATATATAAAGGTGGAATAAATCTTTGTTGTGGTTTTGAAGAAATAAATAACAAAACGTAGAATTATCGGTGGATATTCGTAATCGAATACAAATTGGATTTGAATTTAGTTGCCAGGGCCCAGGGCAAACGTGAATGTTAATTCTCCCAAGTTTTGAATGAAGCAGCTAAACACCCACTATCATTTGTGGGCTGCCCGAAGCAAGTGTTTGCGAGATGGAAATTACTGTCTACCCCTGACACTTTGACATCCTTATCGACCGGATTTACACTGCTGTTGATAGGGGTAGACTAGTAACTTCAATCAGATGTGACACGACCGCCTCTGAGCCCATTCACACACGATGGGCGCCAAACGTGGGCGGAAAAACACATTTGATTCAAGCTCGTCCAAAAGACATGTGTCTCTCCCTCCATTTCCCCATTCATACATGGTGGGCGGCAAAACAAACTCTCCTCGCCCGAAATCGATGTAGGCAAATTTTTTAAATAGGGGCAGATGTGTAACTTCCCTCAAACGTGACACAACCGCCCTACCTGTCAGCCTCATTCATACACCGTGGGCGCCAACCGTGGGCGGCAAAACACCCTCTCCTCGCCCGAAATCTCTACCAGCAAATATTTGGGAGATGCGAGATTACCGTCCTATCCCCAACCGACGTGATGTCCGAAATTTTAAATGGGGGATAAGTTCGTAACTTTCCCACATTCTAGACAAGCGTGTCCCAAAGTTTGAGATCCCCCTTCCCATCCATTTCCTCATTCATACACCATCGGCGCCCCAACAACCTCCCCACTGCGGCCAGCCTCCCCCGTCCGCCACCCCATCCTCCACCTTGCCGGAGCCGCTACCCCGTCGTCCACTGCAAGAGATGGACGTCTCTCATCCACGGCGCCGGACCAGGATCCTTTCATCGCATCCTCTCGCTTCATCGGCGCCGTCGTCCACCTTGCCGTTGCCGCTCCTACGACCGCCTCGTCCATGGCAACATGATTTATCCCCCGACCCGGTCGTCTGCCGTCTAAAGTCTTCTTCCCCGCCGCCGACAGCCATCGCACCCGCAGCACCCTCAACGTATCAGCAGGGGCCTACACGGCGTCACAAGAGAGGTGGTACTCTTCCATATGTGCTTAAGTAATTGATCTCACCCGGAAAATAGATCGTAAATTGTTTACTGTACTTTTCTTGTCCGTACCAAATCATAGTGGCTAGTTGAAAGCAAACATTGGTTGCGAAGTAGGTTTGTCCGGTTTGCACCTTCAGATCCGCCATGGCACGGTCACTATACTCGTAAAGCTTATGGTTTTCCCCATTTATATTCACTACCATCATCGTAGGTGCTTCGTGTCGTGCTAGCACTGCTCCTCAAGACCTCAACCCATCAAGCGAAACAACATGCCACTCATAATTCCAAAGCTTAGGTGTTGAAATACGAATCTGATATGATGCTCATATAACTAAAATAGAGAACGTTTAATTGGTCACCTAATGTTCCTATATTCGTTTCGAAAAGCATGTGCGCCACCCACTGGTCCAGCTAGTTCCACTTTCCTGATTTTACTCTTGATGCTTAGGGTTTTCCCCTTTTATCTACTCTACTATGATTTGCGTCGGTGCTTTCTGTCTTACTAGCATTATTCCACCCTTCAAGCTAAACAACACAACACTCAAAATTCCAAAGCTTAGTTGCTCAAATATGATTGTGATATGATACTGATATTAGTTAATAGACACATTTAATTGGTTAGCTAAAGGTCCCACTTGAGTTTCCAAATGCATGTCGCGACATATAGAGAGATAGCAGTATTGCATTTCTTTCTTACTTGTTGACTGTACTTTCTTGTCCATACCAAATCTTAGTTGTTATTTCAAAGCAAACATCGGTTGCTAACTACCCTTTGTGCAGTTTGCAGCTTCAGATCTGCCATCCCACTACCACGGTCAACACTATACTCATCATGCTTACGGTTTACCCATTTTATGATGACCACGATCAGCCTACGTGGTTCGTGTCGTAATAGCACTTCTCCACCCATCGAGCTAAACAAGCTTAGTTGTACAAATTCAAATCTGATATTATGCTGATATTAGTAAAACTGAGAGATGTTTAATTGGTCAGCTAAATGTTCCTACTTTAGTTTCGAAATGCATGTGAGCCACATATGGAGAGACCGGAAGGAATACTATTTCTCTGTGCGCTCTGGTTCATCATGGGTGGGCAACCGACATTGTATAGAAAGACTTGTAATATCTTCAATCTGCTTGCTCTTCTGCTCTTCTTTAATAAGTATGTTCCTTATTGGGAAGAGTAGCAGAGACATTTGTGGCCGGCTGGTCAGGTCGAGTTTTTCTCCCTTAGTATATTTTGAGTCTGTCAGGTTAGGTCGACTTGTTCTTCTTTACTATATGTTGAAGTTGTCATCTGCGAAGTATCATCACTTCTGGAGCTCTCATATTTTGAGTAGTAGGCCACATTATATTAATGCACACACCAAATTACAGCATGCATGGCATCTCTCAGAAGAATTGCAGAGATAGCACAAAGGGGTTTACAGGGAGGCTGTCGTGGAATTGTCACGACAGATGTCCTAGTGAAAGGACTTAGTCGTGGAGCCATCGCAATTAGGAAGCTTAAAGGGGTTAAAACGGGACAAAGGACACGAGGGTTTATACTGGTTCGGCCCCTTGCAGTGAAGGTAAAGGCCTAATCCAGTTTGAGGTGGTATTGCTTATGTTTCGATTACCAGGGAGCGAATCCGCTTGACCTAGCTTTCGATCTGATGTTACTTGCCCTGAACCGCCGCCGGGTCGTCCCTTTGTATACATAGGTTGATGGCCAGCGGATCAAAGAGTCCCGGCCAGCTCATAAACAGTGTCCGGCTCGGTCTCTAACTATCCCTGCCTTACAATACAAGTTATGCACATATGGCGGTTTACCTCTATGGGCCTTAAGTCGCCTTTGGGCCTTGGGCCCTCAACTGAACCGCCATCTCCAGGGCTGTCTTGGGCTTCATGAATCGTCATAGGTATAACCCGGCCCCTCCTCGGTGGGTCATATCTAATAGCTATATCCCCAACATTAGGCCCCAGATTGATTTGAACTGGTTCATGTCAATCTTCAACACTTATAAAAAATCCTCTGCTCTTCATTGTGCGAGAATTTGTAACCCGCCATGACGTCATCTTCTGGATTTGTGAAAACCTGTCATGATGTCATCTGCCATTACTTTGTTCAACATATCTCAATGGATCCTTATCTTAATAACCATCCCGAGAATCGAGGCGTCCTGGTAGCTGGATAACCATATTTTCAGCCTCCTCGTTTTTCGCGCCCACTCAAGAGTCTTCCCTTATAAATAAGCACGACCGGTCCTTCCTCATTCTCCCCATTTCCAGCGTCTTCTTTCTCTCGCAACTCTTCTGCCGCTCGAGCTCCGCCACCGCCGAGAGCACCTCGTCTTCCTCAACCTCGGCCGCTGCATCAACCTGAATCGATCCAGAGAACGGCGGCGACCCTCCGCAGTAGATCTGCAGCTGTAAGTTTCTGCATTCCCAAACCTCAGATCCGCATTTAGGGTTTGCGAATTTCTCCGTGTTCTTCGTAGTTCATCATAGTTCATCTTCTCGGCTGTTCCGCAAGCTTCTTTGATCTGAAAATGGTGCTACATCACTGCGGTAGTTGTTGTATTTCCACTTTTGATATCAGTAGATCCCCTTTCCTGAAAGGAAAATCTTGTGAAAGCTCATGAACTCATCTGTACTGGTTTTTAGGTCTAGATTTATTTTTCTTTTCCTGACCAGTCGTTGATCCAAAATAATAGCTGCAACCTGTGAAATCTGTTTATGTAACACTTAGGCAAAAACCTGCATTTGTTAGATCCATCTAGCCATGGTGGCTCAAATTGCTGACTTAATTTGAAATGCTCAACAAACATCCTCCAATTTATCATGGCGGCTTACGTAACCTGACATAACTTGACATAACTTGCACTGCTCCTGGCGGTTTACGTAACCTGACATAATTTAGCCATATACCATTAGGCCCCTTTGTAAGCTGCCATCTTGAATATGCACTGCAATGTTTTTTCTTCTCCGGCTTACATTTAAACCGGCAATTTTACTCTTTGTTAGGCTTCTGTCTTCATAATGCCGCCCAAAACACCCACTACATGCAATTGGGTCAAGTCCATCGTCACAGACGGCACACTCGATGATTTTGTAAAGACTGGCTATCTGCCAAAGAAGGAAATCATGTCCTACTGTGCCCCTGATCCAAGCGAGGAAAAACCTCAACCCAAAGAGGGGGAAGTTATTGTCTTCACTGACCACATGAACCGGGGCTTTTCTCCACCTGGCTCAAAGTTTTTTAGAGACGTCTTACACTTCTTTGACCTCCGTCCTCAAGACATCGGACCCAACTCCGTGTCTAATATTTGCAACTTTCAAGTATTTTGTGAGGTGTATCTTGGAGAAGAACCCAGCTTGCTGCTCTTCGGAGAGTTATTTTATTTGAACCGCCAGAATGAACGTGCCAACGGCCCTAGCTTGGAGCTTGGTGGGGTCTCAATCCAACAAAGGAGAGACGCTATTTTCCCTTATGCAAATCCACCGAGTCACCCCAAAGACTGGAACCAGACATGGTTCTATTGTCAAGACACTTCTCCGGCTAATGATAACCCTCTGCCCGGCTTTCGCACCCTGCGTCTTGAGTCTACTCATCCTCTACCAGATAAGTTATCCGCTGCTGAATGCCAGAAACCTGCTCCTACCATGGTTAAAGTGAAGGCTCGTTTGGGGAATGGCTTAAGTGGTATCGATTTGGTCCGGGTTTGGCTTGCCTGGCGGATCATCCCATTGAGCCGCCGTCCTAGTTTGATGTGCACCTACATAGGCGAGAAGAATGATCCTTTGCGGCACAGCCCTGATGATTTACCTGATGACGTCATTGATAATATGACAAAGTCACTTTTGAACGAAAGCCTAGCAGACTGCGGCAAGGTGGGCTTAAGCCCTTTCTGCACAGCTAACCCGGCTCCAGCGGTAAGCCACTAAATTAAGCATTTTTACCTTCATCCGTGATGTTTTGTCTTTACTCAGACTTTTGCCAATTTTCTCAGGCTAATGACGAATTTTGGAAAGCAAAATATGATCATGAAGCTGCAAAAAGAGCCAGGAAGGCCAAGAGAGCCGCCAAAAAAGCCGCCGTAAAAAAGAAAGGAAATAAGAGCAGTGCTTTAGACTTGCTTCGACTAGAAGATACCTCTGATTCGGAGGTAGCCCTTGATTCTCTAGGCACCTTTTTTAACCATCTTATTGACACTAATTATCATCAGGAGGACACGGGAATGAGTCACAGAGTGGATGAAGAGGTAACTATTATTTCCTCCGACTTCGAGCCTTTGCCAAGATAGAAAATCCGAAGAGTAACCCGAAAAGTAAGATTTTCACATCCTTTAGCTTATCAAGATCCTCAATTTCTTTTGAAGCGACAGATTCTTGAGAGCCGGAGGCAGACCCCGACCAGCAAGGACGCATAACTCTCCTCCGGCTTACCAAATACACCAAGGAAGCGTCGGAACAAGGTCACCTCCAACATAACTCCTTTTTATCCTTTGGCGGGTCTCACTCGTCAACCACTCAACTCTTCTGACTCAAATTATCAGGACACTTCGCCTTCCTCCGGCGACTTGCTCCAGTCCAACATGCCGGCTTTTAAGACCGCTCCAGGGTAATGATCAGTTACCTATCGTGTATTCATTTCAACTCTTTATACTTGTATTGATATTGTGATCTTACACAGCGGACAAGCAAAGCCAGCAAGAAAGTGAAAAAGAGCAAGCCGGCCGAAGAGCCATCCTTCAGAGAGCCGGAACTCCAGACGACCACGCCTGAGGCCTCTATTCCTGAGCCGCCACTTGAACCGGCGCATGACACGCCAACATCAATTACTGACCCGCCTGTCGATCAAGCCGTTGATGGCTCTGAAAATCTTGAAGTCTCTAACCCGGCTAGGACAGACGACCCACAAGATGCTGATGTTGTAATCACCAAGACTGGCTACACTGAGCCGGGGAGACCTACTGTGCTAGCCAAGTGTCCTGCCAAAGAAGAGCACCTGGAACGTCGTAAGGTCAGATTTGACGTTGCTAATTACACTCATATGAGTATTGGGGAAGTTTTTTCTGGATATCTTAGCCAAGTGCACAGCAACCATGACCTCGAAGTTGATATGGTGAAACAAATGCATCAGAAATTTGAGGTATAAACTCTTTCCCTTCTCTAAATTATCGTTACCATGCTGATACGTCTCCAACGTATCTATAATTTTTGATTGCTCCATGCTATATTATCTTGTGTTTTGGACATTATTGGGCTTTATTATTCACTTTTATATTATTTTTGGGACTACCTATTAACCGGAGGCCCAGCCCAGAACTGCTGTTTTTTGCCTATTTCAGATTTTTGCAGAAATAGAATATCAAACGGAGTCCAAACGGAATGAAGCCTTCAGGAACGTGATTGTCGGAACGAACATGATCCAGAGGACTTGGACCCTACGTCAAGAAAGATACCATGAAGCCACGAGGTAGGGGGCGCACCTACCCCCCAGGCGCGCCCTCCACCCTTGTGGGCCCCACGTTGCTCCACCGACATACTCCTTCCTCCTATATATACCTACGTACCCCCAAACTACCAGATACGGAGCCAAAAACCTAATTCCACTGCCGCAACCTTCTGTACCCACGAGATGCCATCTTGGGGCCTATTCCGGAGCTCCGCCAGAGGGGGCATCGATCACGGAGGGCTTCTACATCAACACCATAGCCTCTCCGATGAAGTGTGAGTAGTTTACCTCAGACCTTCAGGTCCATAGTTATTAGCTAGATGGCTTTCTCTCTCTTTTTGGATCTCAATACAATGTTCTCCCCCTCTCTTGTGGAGATCTATTCGATGTAATCTTCTTTTGCGGTGTGTTTGTTGAGACCGATGAATTGTGGGTTTATGATCAAGTTTATCTATGAACAATATTTGAATCTTCTGAATTCTTTTATGTATGATTGGTTATCTTTGCAAGTCTCTTCGAATTATCAGTTTGGTTTGGCCTACTAGATTGATCTTTCTTGCAATGGGAGAGGTGCTTAGCTTTGGGTTCAATCTTGCGGTGTCCTTTCCCAGTGACAGTAGGGGCAGCAAGGCACGTATTGTATTGTTGCCATCGAGGATAACAAGATGGGTTTTTTATCATATTGCATGAATTTATCCCTCTACATCATGTCATCTTGCTTAAAGCGTTACTCTGTTCTTATGAACTTAATACTCTAGATGCATGCTGGATAGCGGTCGATGTGTGGAGTAATAGTAGTAGATGCAGGCAGGGGTCTACTTGTCTTGGACGTGATGCATATATACATGATCATACCTAGATATTCTCATAACTATGCTCAATTCTGTCAATGGCTAAACAGTAATTTGTTCACCCACCGTAAAATACTTATGCTCTTGAGAGAAGCCACTAGTGAAACCTATGGCCCCCGGGTCTATTTTCCATCATATTAATCTCCCGACAACAAGTTATTTCTGGCACCGTTTTTATTTTACTTTCTTTACTTTGCATCTTTATCATAAAAATACCAAAAATATTATCCTATCATATCTGTCAGATCTCACTCTCGTAAGTGACCGTGTAGGGATTGACAACCCCTTATCGCGTTGGTTGCGAGGATTTATTTGTTTGTGTAGGTGCGAGGGACTAGCGCATAGCCTCCTACTGGATTGATACCTTGGTTCTCAAAAACTGAGGGAAATACTTACGCTACTTTGCTGCATCACCCTTTCCTCTTCAAGGGAAAACCAACGCAGTGCTCAAGAGGTAGCAAGAAGGATTTGCTGGGGAGGTCTACGCAAAAGTCAACATACCAAGTACCCATCACAAACCCTTATCTCCCGCATTACATTATTTGCCATTTGCCTCTCGTTTTCCTCTCCCCCACTTCACCCTTGCCGTTTTATTCGCCCTCTCTTTTCCGTTCGCCTTCTTCTTTCCTTTTTGCCCCTCGCTCTTTCTGCCATTATGTCTGAAATTGGGGAAATTATTATCGATATGGACAATAATAATATCATGGAAAATTCTGATGCTCCTGCTGAAGAACCCCCTACCTTGCATACAAAAAGATTTCGAATTGGTAGTGGTAATATTATGGGAAAAGGAGTTATTCAAGATTTCTTTACTTGTGTCGGTGCTTTGCCTTCTATGGGTAGTTCCATTCTTCATAGAACTAGTAGTCTTGCGGACGCTATTGCCATGCTTATAGTTGAACTTGAAAGGCAATTTATGCACTTGCACCCTTGCATACAAAGGATTTTCCTAGAATTTTCTAATATAGAGCATTCTTCTGTTAAGCGTGCCGCTACTATCTTTTTGGCTTATGAGTTCAGATTTATAATAAAAGAGGCCAAAGGGAATATTTGCGCATTATAGGGTGGACGCTGGCCGTCCTCCCATAGAGGCTATCCTCTTTGATCAAGAAGAAATAATGCGTTTTCAATCTCTAGACTATGTTGCTTTCAATGAAAACCTTAGAAAAAAGGTCCCTACCAATGTTCTAGTTGATAGAATTTCTGAACTTAATGATGATTTGGCTATTCAAAATAATGAGCTAGGATATTCTCTCGAGTATAGGCTCACAAAGTTCTGTCAAAAGAATGCTTATAATGATGAACTGGTTGTGCAATACGAAGGGCCGAAGGAGGAACCTATACCTCCTAAAATTGATCTTGGGGACTTTTGTCCCATTAAATTTAGCCCTTTTAATTACTTTTGCTTGCCTCAAAGGAAACTTTCTGCTGAACGTAGAGAATACGGAATGAGTTTTAATGATCTATCCTATTACTATGGCACTACCTAGATCTATCCTAGCTTTTATGCCTAGCTAGGGGTGTTAAACGATAGCGCTTGTTGGGAGGCAACCCAATTTTATTTTTAGTTTTTTGCTTTTTGCTTCTGTTTAGGAATAAATATTTGTTCTAGCCTCTGGTTAGATGTGTTTTTATGTTTTAATTAGTGTTTGTGCCAAGTTAAACCTATAGGATCTTCTTGGATGATAGTTATTTGATCTTGCAGACAATTCCAGAAACTTTCTGTTCACGAAAATAATTGCTAAAAATCACCAGAATGTGATAAAATATTAATTCCAATTGCTTCTGATCAATAAACAAATTGTCTAGGTCTTACTATTTTGGCTGATTTTTTGGAGTTCCAGAAGTTTGCGTTAGCTACAGATTACTACAGACTGTTCTGTTTTTGACAGATTCTGTTTTTTGTGTGTTGTTTGCTTATTTTGATGAATCTATGGCTAGTAAAATAGTTTATAAACCATAGAGAAGTTGGAATACAGTAGGTTTAACACCAATATAAATAAAGAATGAGTTCATTACAGTACCTTGAAGTGGTCTTTTGTTTTCTTTCGCTAACGGAGCTCACGAGATTTTCTGCTAAGTTTTGTGTTGCGAAGTTTTCAAGTTTTGGGTGAAAGATTTGATGGATTATGGAACAAGGAGTGGCAAGAGCCTAAGCTTGGGTATGCCCATGGCACTCCCAAGACAATCTAAGGACACCAAAAAGCCAAAGCTTGGGGATGCCCCGGAAGGCATCCCCTCTTTCGTCTACTTTCATCGGTAACTTTACTTGGAGCTATATTTTTATTCACCACATGATATGTGTTTTGCTTGGAGCGTCTTGTATGATTTGAGTCTTTGCTTTTTAGTTTACCACAATCATCCTTGCTGTACACACCTTTTGAGAGAGACACACATGATTCGGAAATTATTAGAATACTCTATGTGCTTCACTTATATCTTTTGAGTTATATAGTTTTTGCTCTAGTACTTCACTTATATGTTTTAGAGCACGGTGGTGGATTTGTTTTATAGAAACTATTGATCTCTCATGCTTCACTTAGATTATTTTTAGAGTCTTAAATAGCATGGTAATTTGCTTAAATAATCCTAATATGCTAGGTATTCAAGATTAGTAAAAACTTTCTTATGAGTGTGTTGAATAATAAGAGAAGTTTGATGCTTGATGATTGTTTTGAGATATGGAGGTAGTGATATCAAAGTTGTGCTAGTTGAGTAGTTGTGAATTTGAGAAATACTTGTGTTGAAGTTTGCAAGTCCCGTAGCATGCACGTATGGTAAACGGTATGTAACAAATTTGAAACATGAGGTGTTCTTTGATTGTCCTCCTTATGAGTGGCGGTCGGGGACGAGCGATGGTCTTTTCCTACCAATCTATCCCCCTAGGAGCATGCGCGTAGTGCTTGGTTTTTGATGACTTGTAGATTTTTGCAATAAGTATGTGAGTTCTTTATGACTAATGTTGAGTCCATGGATTATACGCACTCTCACCTTTCCATCATTGCTAGCCTCTTCGGTACCGTGCATAGCCCTTTCTCACATTGAGAGTTGGTGCAAACTTCGTCGGTGCATCCAAACCCCGTGATATGATACGCTCTTTCACACATAAACCTCCTTATATCTTCCTCAAAACAGCCACCATACCTACCTATTATGGCATTTCCATAGCCATTCCGAGATATATTGCCATGCAACTTTCCACCATTCCGTTTGTCATGACACGTTCATCATTGTCATATTGCTTTGCATGATCATGTAGTTGACATAGTATTTGTGGCAAAGCCACCGTTCATAATTCTTTCATACATGTCACTCTTGGTTCATTGCATATCCCGGTACACCGCCGGAGGCATTCATATAGAGTCATACTTTGTTCTAGTATCGAGTTGTAATCATTGAGTTGTAAATAAATAGAAGTGTGATGATCATCATTTTCTAGAGCATTGTCCCAAGTGAGGAATAAAAAAAGGGAGAGAAAGGCCAAAAAAAAGAGAAGGCCCAAAAAAAGAGAGAAAAAGAGAGAAGGTACAATGTTACTATCCTTTACCACACTTGTGCTTCAAAGTAGCACCATAATCTTCATGATAGAGAGTCTCTTGTTTTTTCACTTTCATATACTAGTGGGAATTTTTCATTATAGAACTTGGCTTGTATATTCCAACAATGGGCCTCCTCAAGTGCCCTAGGTCTTCGTGAGCAAGCAAGTTGGATGCACACCCACTTAGTTTCTTTTGTTGAGCTTTCATATATTTATAGCTCTAGTGCATCCTTTGCATGGCAATCCCTACTCCTTGCATTAACATCAACCGATGGGCATCTCCATAGCTCATTGATTAGCCTCGTTGATGTGAGACTTTCTCCTTTATTGTCTTCTCCACATAACCCCCATCATCATATTCTATTCCACCCATAGTGCTATATCCATGGCTCACGCTCATGTATTGCGTGAAAGTTGAAAAAGTTTGAGATTACTAAAGTATGAAACAATTGCTTGGCTTGTCATCGGGGTTGTGCATGATGAGAGCATTCTTGTGTGACGAAAATGGATCATGACTAAACTATATGATTTTGTAGGGATGAACTTTCTTTGGCCATGTTATTTTGAGAGGACATAATTGCTTAGTTAGTATACTTGAAGTATTATTTTTTATGTCAATATTGAACTTTTATCTTGAATCTTTCGGATCTGAATATTCATACCACAATTAAGAAGAATTACATTGAAATTATGCCAAGTAGCATTCCACATCAAAAATTCTGTTTTATCATTTACCTACTCGGGGACGAGCAGGAATTAAGCTTGGGGATGCTTGATACGTCTCCAACGTATCTATAATTTTTGATTGCTCCATGCTATATTATCTTGTGTTTTGGACATTATTGGGCTTTATTATTCACTTTTATATTATTTTTGGGACTAACCTATTAACCGGAGGCCCAGCCCAGAATTGCTTTTTTTTGCCTATTTCAGAGTTTCGCAGAAAAAGAATATCAAACGGAGTCCAAACGGAATGAAACCTTCAGGAACATGATTGTCGGAACGAACATGATCCAGAGGACCTGGACCCTACGTCAAGAAAGCTACCAGGAAGCCACGAGGTAGGGGGCGCGCCTACCCCCCCAGGCACGCCCTCCACCCTCGTGGGCCCCACGTTGCTCCACCGACATACTCCTTCCTCCTATATATACCTACGTACCCCCAAACTACCAGATACGGAGCCAAAAACCTAATTCCACTGCCGCAACCTTCTGTACCCACGAGATCCCATCTTGGGGCCTGTTCCGGAGCTCCGCCAGAGGGGGCATCGATCACGGAGGGCTTCTACATCAACACCATAGCCTCTCCGATGAAGTGTGAGTAGTTTACCTCAGACCTTCGGGTCCATAGTTATTAGCTAGATGGCTTTCTCTCTCTTTTTGGATCTCAATACAATGTTCTCCCCCTCTCTTGTGGAGATCTATTCGATGTAATCTTCTTTTGCGGTGTGTTTGTTGAGACCGATGAATTGTGGGTTCATGATCAAGTTTATCTATGAACAATATTTGAATCTTCTGAATTCTTTTATGTATGATTGGTTATCTTTGCAAGTCTCTTTGAATTATCAGTTTGGTTTGGCCTACTAGATTGATCTTTCTTGCAATGGGAGAAGTGCTTAGCTTTGGGTTCAATCTTGCGGTGTCCTTTCCCAGTGACAGTAGGGGCAGCAAGGCACGTATTGTATTGTTGCCATCGAGTATAACAAGATGTTTTTTTTATCATATTGCATGAATTTATCCCTCTACATCATGTCATCTTGCTTAAAGCGTTACTCTGTTCTTATGAACTTAATACTCTAGATGCATGCTGGATAGCGGTCGATGTGTAGAGTAATAGTAGTAGATGCAGGCAGGGGTCTACTTGTCTTGGACGTGATGCCTATATACATCATCATACCTAGATATTCTCATAACTATGCTCAATTCTGTCAATTGCTCAACAGTAATTTGTTCACCCACCGTAAAATACTTATGCTCTTGAGAGAAGCCACTAGTGAAACCTATGGCCCCCGGGTCTATTTTCCATCATATTAATCTCCCGACAACAAGCTATTTATGGCGCCGTTTTTATTTTACTTTATTTACTTTGCATCTTTATCATAAAAATACCAAAAATATTATCCTATCATATCTATCAGATCTCACTCTCGTAAGTGACCGTGTAGGGATTGACAACCCCTTATCGCGTTGGTTGCGAGGATTTATTTGTTTGTGTAGGTGCGAGGGACTAGCGCGTAGCCTCCTACTGGATTGATACCTTGGTTCTCAAAAACTGAGGGAAATACTTACGCTACTTTGCTGCATCACCCTTTCCTCTTCAAGGGAAAACCAACGCAGTGCTCAAGAGGTAGCACATGCCAGCCCCCAAGTCTATTGCTTATGATGAATATGCTGTAGACTTAGAACAGACGTATAAGGTTTAGTAATATCCTTTGATCAAACCTGTAGTCCCCAAGGGCCGGCTTAATCAACATGAATGAGCCGGTTCTTCACGTGCTTGTGCAAAATATAGACCTTGTGTAGATTTAACAGCAATATGCATTAGCCCCCAAGTGCCAAGTACTCTTGCTTGCAAAATGCTTGGGACTTACTCTCATGAACCGCCGCATAGATAACACCTTCGTTAGACATTAGCCCCCAAGTGCCAAGTGCTATTGCTTGCAAAAGGCTTGGGACTTAATCTTGTATGCTAATATTCATGATTTTTGACCCGGTTTCTGTACAGGCAACCACTACTCAACTTCAATCAGAACTGCATGATTTGAAGAACCGTCTGGAAGCTCAAGAGATTGAAACTCAAAAAGCCAATTCCAAATTTGAATTTAGCGTGACTGGACAGGAGAAATTGAAATCCGAGTTTGAAGTTGAGAAGAAGTCCTGGGCTCAAGAAAAAATTGCATTAACTCAACGAGCTGAAACAGCAGAAAAGGCTCTTGAAGAGGTGACCACTGAATTATCTGGCCTAAAACGGCATGTATCTCAGATGGTCTCAGCAATCTTTGCTAAGTCGCCCTGTAAGTGTCAAATATTGAATCTTTCGAATGATCATCTGAATTGTGACGAACTCATCTGATATTGCTATGCAGGCCCCAAGAGCTCCAACCTTAAGCAAGACATGCTGGTGAAGCTGAATGCGGTTTACACGCTCGTGGAACAACTTTACACTGGATCTCAGCGCGCCTTGGCCGCAGTAGCCCTGTCAAACGAAGTCCCCACACTCTTGGTGGACGTGCTAAAGCGACTTTCTGTGCTGCCCCAGCGGTTCAATGAATTAAGGCGATCATCTGCAAGAGCCGGAGCCGTGGCTGCTTTAAGCCGGGCCAAGGCGTGGCTACTGGAATTAGACCCAGCCGACATCGCCATTGGATATCCAAGCCTTAAGGAGGATGGCACATCGTTTGAACAGGAGGACTTCACTGCTTGTGTAAAGGAGATACGCCCCGTGGCCATCCTGATTGCTGATGACACGGATCTCACCAAGTACCAGCCGGGTTACGACATGGAAAACCGGAGGATTCCAACGCCGCATTATCAAATGACCAGCCTGGTCCCTCCAATCCGTAAGCATACCTTCGCCCCTGAAGTTGACCCGGCCGGACTAATTGATGATGAAGCTGAATTTGAAGCTTTGAATGGCATTGACTGGTCATCATCAACCTTCCAGGACAGGGAACAGGACGGAGGAGCGGAAAGGGTTGATCCGGAAGCTTCAGGCCAACCAGAAAATTGACCCGCCGGGCGGCTCATACCTGTACCTTGCTGGAAAACAATTTGATCATTTGGACTCGGCGAGTTATGTAATAGGGTAGGAAGAACTTTGCTTTGCCGTGCCCTTGTGCATGTTTTGATATTCAACACTGTTGAGCCACTGCCTTATATTCTCCCTGTTTAAACTTATCATCTTCTTTCGTGATGCACAAGAAAGTCTTTAAACTATCCTGCACACAGAGAATAGATCACAGAACCCTTGGCGGCTTACCGCAA
Organism: Triticum aestivum; assembly: GCF_018294505.1. Taxonomy (NCBI): domain Eukaryota; kingdom Viridiplantae; phylum Streptophyta; class Magnoliopsida; order Poales; family Poaceae; genus Triticum; species Triticum aestivum. The sequence continues at coordinate 360,897,838 of NC_057802.1, read as the reverse complement.
GGCGGGTCATAATATGTTATGTATAACCATTAATAACGAAAGAAGAGATACAGATAAGCCTGTTATGAATTATAGCTTTTGAAATACAACTATAATGTCATACCTGCGATTTTGAATTTGTACTGCCGGTTCATATGACCCGAACAGTAAGGGTGAAAACCCAATCCTTTAGAAGCTAGTACTTCCACACATAAGATGATTGTCATACGCTGACGACTTATCTTCCAAAACCAAGCCGGGTTAAATTTAAACCATGCTTATACTTAGATCTGGACAAAAGCCTGAAGACAAAAACCAAGATTGTTTGCAAAAAACTTAAGCAAAATATAAAGAGAAATTTGAGGCTTCTGATTCGAATACGATCAGTAAACCGGACCAAAGGGGTTAAGCTAGGATTCGAATACGATCATGTAGCCCCCAGTGGCATTGGCGTTGCGCCCATCAAGAGGGTACCGACATCTATGTTCTCTTTGGTTCGAATACGACCTATGTTTGAACAGGAAGCCCCCAAATGACCTTGAGAGTTTTTTAACGACTCTGATTCGAATACGATCAAAGTCGGACCCAAAAGGGGTTAAGCTATGATTCGAATACGATCAAGAAGCCCCCTAGTGAGTTTGGCATTGTGTCGATCAAGAGGGTACCGACAGCTATGTTCTCTTTGGTTTGAATACGACCTATGTTTGAACAGGAAGCCCCCTAGTGATCGTGAGGTTTAACGGCTAGATTCGAATACGATCATGAGCCGGACCAAAGGGTTAAGCTTGATGCAAATATGATCATCCCCCAATTGGTCTATTGAAATTATGACAATGAAGATATATGATTATTGAAGAGAAAAAAGGACAGAGGTCCTGCTTTATTACTTATCATAATATATACATCGTCCAAATATGTACATCATGAGAGCCGGTGGCTCAAGTATAGTAAGGCCAAAGATGAGCGATATTCCACGGCCGACGGGTCTCGTCCTCAGACTTACGTGAGTCTTTATGCTCTCGAACATCGATAAGATAGTATGACCCATTGTTCAAGTTCCTGCTGACCACAAAGGGTCCTTCCCAAGGTGGGGATAACTTGTGCGCATCAGTTTGATCCTGGATGAGCCGGAGCACCAAGTCACCTTCTTGAAAGGTTCTGGACTTAACCCGAAGGCTATGATAACGACGCATGTCCTGATGGTAAATCGCCGAGCGGGCTGTTGCCAAGTCACGCTACTCATCTAACAGGTCAAGTGCATCCTGACGGGCTTCTTTGTTATTAGCTTCAACGTAAGCCACCACACGGGGCGAGTCATGACGGATGTCACTGTTGGAAATATGCCCTAGAGGCAATAATAAATGGTTATTATTATATTTCTTTGTTCATGATAATTGTCTATTGTTCATGCTATAATTGTATTATCCGGAAATCGTAATACATGTGTGAATACATAGACCACAACGTATCCCTAGTAAGCCTCTAGTTGACTAGCTCGTTGATCAACAGATAGTCATGGTTTCCTGACTATGGACATTGGATGTCATTGATAACGGGATCACATCATTAGGAGAATGATGTGATGGACAAGACCCAATCCTAAGCATAGCATAAAAGATCGTGTAGTTCGTTTGCTAGAGCTTTTCCAATGTCAAGTATCATTTCCTTAGACCATGAGATCGTGCAACTCCCGGATACCGTATGAGTGCTTTGGGTGTGCCAAACGTCACAACGTAACTGGGTGACTATAAAGGTACACTATGGGTATCTCCGAAAGTGTCTGTTGAGTTGGCACGGATCGAGACTGGGATTTGTCACTCCGTATGACGGAGAGGTATCTCTGGGCCCACTCGGTAATGCATCATCATAATGAGCTCAATGTGACTAAGGAGTTAGCCACGGGATCATGCATTACGGTACGAGTAAAGTGACTTGCCGGTAACGAGATTGAACAAGGTATTGGGATACCGACGATCGAATCTCGGGCAAGTAACGTACCGATTGACAAAGGGAATTGTATACGGGATTGATTGAATCCTCGACATCGTGGTTCGTCCGATGAGATCATCGTGGAACATGTGGGAGCCAACATGGGTATCTAGATCCCGCTGTTGGTTATTGACCGGAGAGGCGTCTCGGTCATGTCTGCATGTCTCCCGAACCCGTAGGGTGTACACACTTAAGGTTCGGTGACGCTAGGGTTGTAGAGATATGAGTATGCGGAAACCCGAAAGTTGTTCGGAGTCCCGGATGAGATCCCGGACGTCACGAGGAGTTCCGGAATGGTCCGGAGGTGAAGAATTATATATAGGAAGTCCAGTTTGGGCCACCGGGAAAGTTTCGGGGGTTATCGGTATTGTACCGGGACCACCGGAAGGGTCCCGGGGGTCCACCGGATGGGGCCACCTATCTCGAAGGGCCCCATGGGCTGAAGTGGGAAGGGAACCAGCCCTTAGTGGGCTGGGGCGCCCCCCATGGGCCTCCCCCTGCGCCTAGGGTTGGAAACCCTAGGGGTGGGGGGCGCCCCACTTGTCTTGCGGGGGAAGCCACCCCCCTTCCCCCTTGGCCGCCGCCCCCCTTGGAGATCTGTTCTCCCAGGGCCGGTGCCCCCCAGGGGTCCTATATATAGTGGGGGAGGGAGGGCAGCAGCACCACAGCCCCTGGCGCCTCCCTCTCCCCCTGCAACACCTCTCCCTCTCGCAGATGCTTGGCGAAGCCCTGCCGAGATCCCCGCTACTTCCACCACCACGCCGTCGTGCTGCTGGATCTCCATCAACCTCTCCTTCCCCCTTGCTGGATCAAGAAGGAGGAGACGTCGCTGCTCCGTACGTGTGTTGAACACGGAGGAGCCGTCCGTTCGGCACTCGGTCATCGGTGATTCGGATCACGGCGGTACGACTCCATCAACCCCGTTCATTGGAACGCTTCCGCTCGCGATCTACAAGGGTATGTAGATGCACTCCTTTCCCCTCGTTGCTAGTATACTCAATAGATGGATCTTGGTGATGCGTAGAAAATTTTAAAATTCTGCCACGATCCCCAACAGTGGCATCATGAGCCAGGCCTATGCGTAGTTACTATGCACGAGTAGAACACAAAGCAATTGTGGGCGTAGATGTTGCCAATTCTTCTTGCCGCTACTAGTCTTATCTTGTTTCGGCGGTATTGTGGGATGAAGCGGCCCAGACCGACCTTACATGTACGCTTACGTGAGACAGGTTCCACCGACTGACATGCACTAGTTGCATAAGGTGGCTAGCTGGTGTCTGTCTCTCCCACTTTAGTCGGAACGGATTCGATGAAAAGGGTCCTTATGAAGGGTAAATAGAAATTGGCATATCACATTGTGGTTTTACGTAGGTAAGAAATGTTCTTGCTAGAAACCTATAGAAGCCACGTAAAAACTTGCAACAACAATTAGAGGACGTCTAACTTGTTTTTGCAGCATGTGCCTTGTGATGTGATATGGCCAAAAAGATGTGATGAATGATATATGTGATGTATGAGATTGATCATATTCTTGTAATAGGAATCACGACTTGCATGTCGATGAGTATGACAACCGGCAGGAGCCATAGGAGTTGTCTTTGTTATTTTGTATGACCTGCGTGTCATTGAATAACTCCATGTAAATTACTTTACTTTATTGCTAAACGCATTAGCCATAGAAGTAGAAGTAATCGTTGGCGTGACAACTTCATGAAGACACGATGATGGAGATCATGGTGTCATGCCGGTGACGAAGATGATCATGGCGCCCCGAAGATGGAGATCAAAGGAGCAAAATGATATTGGCCATATCATGTCACTATTTGATTGCATGTGATGTTTATCATGTTTTGCATCTTATTTGCTTAGAACGACGGTAGTAAGTAAGATGATCCCTTATAATAATTTCAAGAAAGTGTTCCCCCTAACTGTGCACCGTTGCGAAGTTCATTGTTTCGAAGCACCACGTGATGATCGGGTGTGATAGATTCTAACGTTCGCATACAACGGGTGTTGACGAGCCTAGCATGTACAGACATGGCCTCGGAACACACGCAATACACTTAGGTTGACTTGACGAGCCTAGCATGTACAGACATGGCCTCAGAACATGGAAGACCGAAAGGTCGAGCATGAGTCGTATAGAAGATACGATCAACATGGAGATGTTCACCGATCCTGACTAGTCCGTCTCACGTGATGATCGGACACGGCCTAGTTAACTCGGATCATGTTTCACTTAGATGACTAGAGGGATGTCTATCTGAGTGGGAGTTCATTGAATAATTTGATTAGATGAACTTAATTATCATGAACTTAGTCTAAAATCTTTACAATATGTCTTGTAGATCAAATGGCCCACGTTGTCCTCAACTTCAACGCGTTCCTAGAGAAAACCAAGCTGAAAGATGATGGCAGCAACTATACGGACTGGGTCCGGAACCTGAGGATCATCCTCATAGCTGCCAAGAAAGATTATGTCCTAGAAGCACCGCTAGGTGAAGCACCCATCCCAGAGAACCAAGACGTTATGAACGCTTGGCAATCACGTGCTGATGATTACTCCCTCGTTCAGTGCGGCATGCTTTACAGCTTAGAACCGGGGCTCCAAAAGCGTTTTGAGAAGTATGGAGCATATGAGATGTTCGAAGAGCTGAAAATGGTTTTCCAAGCTCATGCCCGGGTCGAGAGATATGAAGTCTCCGACAAGTTCTTCAGCTGTAAAATGGAGGAAAATAGTTCTGTTAGTGAGCACATACTCAGAATGTCTGGGTTACACAACCGCTTGTCTCAGCTAGGAGTTAATCTCCCGGATGACGCGGTCATTGACAGAATCCTTCAGTCGCTTCCACCGAGCTACAAGAGCTTTGTGATGAACTTCAATATGCAGGGGATGGAAAAGACCATTACTGAGGTATATTCAATGCTGAAATCAGCGGAGGTGGAAATCAAAAAGGAACATCAAGTGTTGATGGTGAATAAAACCACTAAGTTCAAGAAGGGCAAGGGTAAGAAGAACTTCAAGAAGGACGGCAAGGGAGTTGCCGCGCCCGGTAAGCCAGTTGCTGGGAAGAAGTCAAAGAATGGACCCCAAGCCTGAGACTGAGTGCTTTTATTGCAAGGGAAGTGGTTACTGGAAGCGGAACTGCCCCAAATACTTAGCGGACAAGAAGGCCGGCAACACCAAAGGTATATGTGATATACATGTAATTGATGTGTACCTTACCAGTACTCGTAGTAGCTCCTGGGTAATTGTACCGGTGCGGTTGCTCATATTTGTAACTCAAAACAGGAGCTGCGGAATAAGCGGAGACTGGCGAAGGACGAGGTGACGATGCGCGTCGGGAATGGTTCCAAGGTCGATGTGATCGCCGTCGGCACGCTGCCTCTGCATTTACCTACGGGATTAGTTTTAAATCTCAATAATTGTTATTTAGTGCCAGCTTTGAGCATGAACATTGTATCTGGATCTCGTTTAATTTGAGATGGCTACTCATTTAAATCCGAGAATAATGGTTGTTCTATTTATATGAGAGATATGTTTTATGGTCATGCCCCGCTGGTCAATGGTTTATTCTTGATGAATCTCGAACGTGATGTTACACATATTCATAGTGTGAATACCAAAAGATGTAAAGTTGATAACGATAGTCCCACATACTTGTGGCACCGCCGCCTTGGTCACATTGGTGTCAAGCGCATGAAGAAGCTCCATGCAGATGGACTTTTGGAGTCTCTTGATTACAAATCATTTGACACGTGCGAACCATGCCTCATGGGTAAGATGACCAAGACTCCGTTCTCCGGAACAATGGAGCGAGCAACCAACTTATTGGAAATCATACATACTGATGTGTGCGGTCCAATGAGTGTTGAGGCTCGCGGTGGCTATCGTTATGTTCTCACTCTCACTGATGATTTAAGTAGATATGGGTATGTCTACCTAATGAAACACAAGTCTGAAACCTTTGAAAAGTTCAAGGAATTTCAGAGTGAGGTTGAGAATCAACGTGACAGGAAAATAAAGTTCTTACGATCAGATCGTGGTGGAGAATATTTAAGTCACGAATTTGGTACGCACTTAAAGAAATGTGGAATCGTTTCACAACTCACGCCGCCTGGAACACCTCAGCGAAATGGTGTGTCCGAACGTCGTAATCGCACTCTATTGGATATGGTGCGATCTATGATGTCTCTTACCGATCTACCGCTCTCATTTTGGGGCTATGCTTTAGAGACTGCCGCATTCACTTTAAATAGGGCTCCGTCGAAATCCGTTGAGACGACACCGTATGAATTATGGTTTGGGAAGAAACCTAAGCTGTCGTTTCTAAAAGTTTGGGGATGTGATGCTTATGTCAAGAAACTTCAACCTGAAAAGCTCGAACCCAAGTCGGAAAAATGCGTCTTCATAGGATACCCCAAGGAAACTATTGGGTATACCTTCTACCTCAGATCCGAAGGCAAGATCTTTGTTGCCAAGAATGGGTCCTTTCTGGAGAAAGAGTTTCTCTCGAAAGAATTAAGTGGGAGGAAAGTGGAACTTGATGAGGTGATAGTCACTCCTTCCGAACCGGAAAGTAGCGCGGCGCGGGAAGATGTTCCCGTGGTGCCTACACCGACTGGGGAGGAAGTTAATGATGATGATCATGAAGCTTTGGATCAAGTTACTGTTGAACTTCGTAGGTCCACAAGGACACGTTCCGCACCAGAGTGGTACGGAAACCCTGTCCTGGAAATCATGTTGTTAGACAACGGTGAACCTTCGAACTATGAAGAAGCGATGGCGGGCCCGGATTCCGACAAATGGCTAGAAGCCATGAAATCCGAGATAGGATCCATGTATGAAAACGAAGTATGGACTTTGACTGACTTGCCCGATGATTGGCGAGCCATAGAAAATAAATGGATCTTTAAGAAGAAGACAGACGCGGATGGTAACGTGACCATCTATAAGGCTCGACTTGTCGCTAAGGGTTATCGACAAGTTCAAGGGGTTGACTACGATGAGACTTTCTCACCCATAGCGAAGCTGAAGTCCGTCCGAATCATGTTAGCAATTGCCGCATTCTATGATTATGAGATATGGCAAATGGACGTCAAAACGGCATTCCTTAACGGCTTTCTTAAGGAAGAATTGTATATGATGCAGCCAGAAGGTTTTGTCGATCCTAAGAATGCTAACAAGGTATGCAAGCTCCAGCGCTCCATCTATGGACTGGTGCAAGCATCTCGGAGTTGGAACATTCGTTTTGATGAGATGATCAAAGCGTTTGGGTTTACACAGACTTATGGAGAAGCCTGTGTTTACAAGAAAGTGAGTGGGAGCTCTGTAGCATTTCTCTTATTATATGTGGATGACATACTATTGATGGGAAATGATATAAAATTCTTGGAAAGTATAAAGGCCTATTTGAATAAGTGTTTTTCAATGAAGGACCTTGGAGAAGCTGCTTATATATTAGGCATCAAGATCTATAGAGATAGATCAAGACGCCTCATTGGTCTTTCACAGAGTACGTACCTTGACAAGATATTGAAGAAGTTCAACATGGATCAGTCCAAGAAGGGGTTCTTGCGTGTATTGCAAGGTGTGCAATTGAGCACGGCTCAATGCCTGACCACGGCAGAAGATAGAGAAAAGATGAGTGTCATCCCCTATGCCTCGGCCATAGGGTCTATTATGTATGCCATGCTGTGTACCAGACCTGATGTAAACCTTGCCGTAAGTTTGGTAGGAAGGTACCAAAGTAATCCCGGCATGGAACACTGGACAGCGGTCAAGAATATCCTGAAGTACCTGAAAAGGACTAAGGATATGTTTCTCGTTTATGGAGGTGACGAAGAGCTCGTCGTAAAGGGTTACGTCGACGCTAGCTTCGACACAGATCTGGATGACTCGAAGTCACAAACCGGATACGTGTATATTTTGAATGGAGGGGCAGTAAGCTGGTGCAGTTGCAAGCAAAGCGTCGTGGCGGGATCTACATGTGAAGCGGAGTACATGGCTCCCTCAGAGGCAGCGCAAGAAGCAATCTGGATGAAGGAGTTCATTACCAACCTAGGGGTGATTCCCAATGCGTCGGGCCCGATGACTCTCTTCTGTGACAACACTGGAGCTATTGCCCTTGCCAAGGAGCCCAGGTTTCACAGGAAGACCAGGCATATCAAGCGTCGCTTCAACTCCATTCGTGAAAGTGTTCAAAATGGAGACATAGATATTTGTAAAGTACATACGGACCTGAATGTAGCAGATCCGTTGACTAAACCTCTCCCTAGAGCAAAACATGATCAACACCAGAACGCTATGGGTGTTCGATTCATCACAATGTAACTAGATTATTGACTCTAGTGCAAGTGGGAGACTGTTGGAAATATGCCCTAGAGGCAATAATAAATGGTTATTATTATATTTCTTTGTTCATGCTATAATTGTATCATCCGGAAATCGTAATACATGTGTGAATACATAGACCACAACGTGTCCCTAGTAAGCCTCTAGTTGACTAGCTCGTTGATCAACAGATAGTCATGGTTTCCTGACTATGGACATTGGATGTCATTGATAACGGGATCACATCATTAGGAGAATGATGTGATGGACAAGACCCAATCCTAAGCATAGCATAAAAGATCGTGTAGTTCGTTTGCTAGAGCTTTTCCAATGTCAAGTATCATTTCCTTAGACCATGAGATCGTGCAACTCCCGGATACCGTATGAGTTCTTTGGGTGTGCCAAACGTCACAACGTAACTGGGTGACTATAAAGGTACACTACGGGTATCTCCGAAAGTGTCTGTTGAGTTGGCACGGATCGAGACTGGGATTTGTCCCTCCGTATGACAGAGAGGTATCTCTGGGCCCACTCGGTAATGCATCATCATAATGAGCTCAATGTGACTAAGGAGTTAGCCACGGGATCATGCATTACGGTACGAGTAAAGTGACTTGCCGGTAACGAGATTGAACAAGGTATTGGGATACCGACGATCGAATCTCGGGCAAGTAACGTACCGATTGACAAAGGGAATTGTATACGGGATTGATTGAATCCTCGACATCGTGGTTCATCCGATGAGATCATCGTGGAACATGTGGGAGCCAACATGGGTATCCAGATCCCGCTGTTGGTTATTGACCGGAGAGGCGTCTCGGTCATGTCTGCATGTCTCCCGAACCCGTAGGGTCTACACACTTAAGGTTCGGTGACGCTAGGGTTGTAGAGATATGAGTATGCGGAAACCCAAAAGTTGTTCGGAGTCCCAGATGAGATCCCGGACATCACGAGGAGTTCCGGAATGGTCCGGAGGTGAAGAATTATATATAGGAAGTCCAGTTTGGGCCACCGGGAAAGTTTCGGGGGTTATCGGTATTGTACCGGGACCACCGGAAGGGTTCCGGGGGTCCACCGGGTGGGGCCACCTATCCCGGAGGGCCCCATGGGCTGAAGTGGGAAGGGAACCAGCCCTTAGTGGGCTGGGGCTCCCCCCATGGGCCTCCCCCTGCGCCTAGGGTTGGAAACCCTAGGGGTGGGGGCGCCCCACTTGTCTTGGGGGGGAAGCCACCCCCCTTCCCCCTTGGCCGCCGCCCCCCTTGGAGATCTGTTCTCCCAGGGCCGGCGCCCCCCCCCCAGGGGTCCTATATATAGTGGGGGGAGGGAGGGCAGCAGCACCACAGCCCCTGGCGCCTCCTCTCCCCCTGCAACACCTCTCCCTCTCGCAGAAGCTTGGCGAAGCCCTGCCGAGATCCCCGCTACTTCCACCACCACGCCGTCGTGCTGCTGGATCTCCATCAACCTCTCCTTCCCCCTTGCTGGATCAAGAAGGAGGAGACGTTGCTGCTCCGTACGTGTGTTGAACGCGGAGGTGCCGTCCGTTCGGCACTCGGTCATCGGTGATTCGGATCACGGCGAGTACGACTCCATCAACCCCGTTCATTGGAACGCTTCCGCTCGCGATCTACAAGGGTATGTAGATGCACTCCTTTCCCCTCGTTGCTAGTATACTCCGTAGATGCATCTTGGTGATGCGTAGGAAATTTTAAAATTCTGCTACGATCCCCAACAGTCACTTGGTAGAACCGCCTCTGCACCGTAAACCATGAAGAAAGGCGTGTACCCCGTAGACCTGTTGGGAGTAGTATTGATGCTCCATATCATAGAAGGTAACTCCTCCACCCAACAACACGGCGTCCGTTGCAAAGGAACCATAAGCCGGGGCTTGATGCCTTTCAAGATTTCCTGATTGGCTCTTTCAGCTTGACCATTGGATTGGGGGTGAGCTACTGATGAAACATCAAGCCGGATATGCTCACATTGACAGAACTCCTCCATGGCACCCTTGGACAGATTAGTACCATTGTCAGTTATAATGCTGTATGGAAAACCAAAGCGAAAGATCACCTTTTTCATGAATTGAACCGCCGTGGTTGCGTCACTCTTACTGACTGGCTCTGCCTCAACCCACTTTGTGAATTTGTCAACCACCACCAAGAGGTGGTTTTTTTTATCTTTGGACCTTTTGAAAGGCCCAACCATGTCGAGTCCCCAAACTGCAAACGGCCAAGTGATTGGAATCATCCTCAATTCTTGAGCCGGCACATGAGCCCGTCATGAGAATTTCTGACAACCGTCACATTTACTGACCAGATCTTCCGCGTCAGCATGAGCCGTCAGCCAATAAAATCCATGACGAAAAGCTTTGGCGACAAGGGACTTTGAACCGACATGATGGCCACAATCTCCTTCATGAATCTCATGAAGAATTTCTTGACCTTCCTCAGGAGAGACACAGCGTTGAAACGCCCCAGTGACACTGCGATGATGTAACTCCCCATTGGCAATCGTCATTGACTTAGACCGCCGGGTTATCTGCCTAGCCAAAGTTTCGTCCTCAGGAAACTCTCCCCGGGTCATGTAAGCCAAATATGGCACTGTCCAATCTTGGATGACGTGGAGAGCCGCCACCAATTGCGCTTCCGGGTCAAGAACAACCAAGTCTTCCTCTGTAGGTAACTTGACAAAAGGGTTATGCAGAATATCCAAAAAAAGTGTTAGGTGGCACCGGCTTACGCTGAGACCCTAGCCGGCTTAAAGCATCGGCCGCCTCATTCTTTCCGCGATCAATGTGCTCCACTTGGTAACCCTTGAAGTGTCCAGCAATGGCATCAACCTCACGGCGATAAGCCGCCATGAGGGGATCCTTGGAATCCCACTTGCTTGAGACTTGCTGAGCCACCAAATCTGAGTCGCCAAAGCACCTTACCCGGCTTAAGTTCATCTCCTTAGCCATCCGAAGACCATGGAGCAAAGCCTCATACTTAGCTGCATTGTTAGTACAAGGAAACATCAACCTTAGCACATAACAAAATTTGCCACCTCGAGGGAAAGCCAAAACAACTCCAGCCCCCGAGCCCTCCAATTGCCTGGACCCATCAAAGTGAATAGTCCAATATGTGTTGTCCGGCTTCTCTTCAGGCATCTGTAGCTCTGTCTAATCATTGATGAAGTCCACCAGTGCTTGAGACTTGATAGCAGTGCGTGGCACATACTTTAGACCATGAGGCCCAAGTTCAATGGCCCACTTGGCGACTCGTCCTGTGGCTTCTCTATTTTGAATGATATCTCCTAAAGGAGCATAACTAACCACAATGATGGGATGACCGTGAAAGTATTGCTTAAGCTTCCGGCTTGCCATGAACACCCCATACACGAGCTTCTGCCAGTGTGAATATCTCTGCTTTGATTCAATAAGTACCTCACTGATATAGTAAACCGGCCGTTGAACCGGATATTCCTTACCAGCCTCCTTGAGCTCCACTACAATGGCCACACTAACAGCATGTGTGTTAGTGGCCACATATAACAACAATGGCTCCTTATTAATGGGAGCAGCAAGGACCGGCGGCTCAGCGAGCTGTCGCTTCAAATCTTCAAAGGCAGCGTTAGCAGCATCACTCCAGACAAAGTCGTCTGTCTTCTTCATCATCTGATACAGCGGTATGGCCTTCTCACCTAACTGTCTTATGAAAATGCTTAAAGCAGCAATACGACCCACCAACGCTGAACATCATTGATACACGCCGACTTAGTCAAAGAAGTGATTGCCTTGATCTTCTCCTGGTTAGCTTCAATGCCTCTGTTCGAAACCAGAAAACCCAAAAGCTTGCCTGCTGGTACTCCAAAAACGCACTTGTCCGGGTTAAGCATCATCTTGTAAACCCGGAGATTGTCAAAGGTTTCCTTCAGATCATCTATCAAGGTCTCCTTCTCTCTGGACTTCACCACAATGTCGTCCACATAAGCATGAACATTGCGCCCAATCTGATTGTGAAGGGTTACGTCGATGCGAACTTTGACACTAATCCGGATGACTCTAAGTAGTAGACCGGATTCGTATAGTAGAGCAGTTATTTGAAATGGCTCCATGTAGCGCGTGGTAGCATCCACAAGATGACATAGATATTCGTAAAGCACACACGGATCTGAAAGGTTCAGACCCGTTGACTAATAACCTCTCTCACAAGCATAACATGATCAAACCAGAACTCATTGAGTGTTAATCACATAGTGATGTGAACTAGATTGTTGACTCTAGTAAACTCTTTGGATGTTGGTCACATGGTGATATGACCTATGAGTGTTAATCACATGGTGATGTGAACTAGATTATTGACTCTAGTGCAAGTGGGAGACTGTTGGAAATATGCCCTAGAGGCAATAATAAATTGGTTATTATTATATTTCCTTGTTCATGATAATCGTTTATTATCCATGCTAGAATTGTATTGATAGGAAACTCAGATACATGTGTGGATACATAGACAACACCATGTCCCTAGTAAGCCTCTAGTTGACTAGCTCGTTGATCAATAGATGGTTATGGTTTCCTGACCATGGACATTGGATGTCGTTGATAACGGGATCACATCATTAGGAGAATGATGTGATGGACAAGACCCAATCCTAAGCCTAGCACAAGATCGTGTAGTTCGTTTGCTAAGAGCTTTTCTAATGTCAAGTATCATTTCCTTAGACCATGAGATTGTGCAACTCCCGGATACCGTAGGAATACTTTGGGTGTACCAAACGTCACAACGTAACTGGGTGGCTATAAAGGTGCACTACAGGTATCTCCGAAAGTGTCTGTTGGGTTGGCACGAATCGAGACTGGGATTTGTCACTCCGTGTAAATGGAGAGGTATCTCTGGGCCCACTCGGTAGGACATCATCATAATGTGCACAATGTGACCAAGGAGTTGATCACGGGATGATGTGTTACGGAACGAGTAAAGAGACTTGCCGGTAACGAGATTGAACAAGGTATCGGGATACCGACGATCGAATCTCGGGCAAGTAACATACCGATTGACAAAGGGAATTGTATACGGCATTGATTGAATCCTCGACATCGTGGTTCATCCGATGAGGTCATCGAGGAGCATGTGGGGAGCCAACATGGGTATCCAGATCCCGCTGTTGGTTATTGACCGGAGAGTCGTCTCGGTCATGTCTGCGTGTCTCCCGAACCCGTAGGGTCTACACACTTAAGGTTCGGTGACGCTAGGGTTATAGAGATATTAGTATGCGGTAACCCGAAAGTTGTTCGGATTCCCAGATGAGATCCCGGACGTCACGAGGAGTTCCGGAATGGTCCGGAGGTAAAGATTTATATATGGGAAGTCTTATTTTGGTCGCCGGAAAAGTTTCGTGCATTATCGGTATTGTACCGGGAGTGCCGAAAGGGGTCCGGGGGTCCACCAGCCCCGGGGGGCACATGGGCTGTAGGGGTGTGCGCCTTGGCCTATATGGGCCAAGGGCACCAGCCCCAAGAGGCCCATGCGCCAAGAGATAAGGGAAAGGGAGAGTCCTAAAGGGGGAAGGCACCTCCGAGGTGCCTTGGGGAGGATGGACTCCTCCCTGGCCGCACCCTTCCTTGGAGGAAGGGCGAAGGCTGCGCCCCCCCTCTCCCTTGGCCCTATATATAGTGGGGGAGGGAGGGCAGCAAGACCTAAGCCCTGGCGCCTCCCTCTCCCTCCCGTGACACATCTCCCTCCTCCCGCAGCGCTTGGCGAAGCCCTGTTGGAATCCCGATACTTCCACCACCACGCCGTCGTGCTGCTGGATCTCCATCAACCTCTCCTCCCCCCTTGCTGGATCAAGAAGGAGGAGACGTCGCTGCTCCGTACGTGTGTTGAACGCGGAGGTGCCGTCCGTGCGGCGCTAGGATCATCGGTGATTTGGATCACGACGAGTACGACTCCATCAACCCCATTCTCTTGAACGCTTCCGCTCGCGATCTACAAGGGTATGTAGATGCACTCCTTCCCTCTCATTGCTAGTAAACTCCATAGATTGATCTTGGTGATGCGTAGAAAATTTTGAATTTCTGCAACGTTCCCCAACAGTGGCATCATGAGCCAGGTCTATGCGTAGATTCTATGCACGAGTAGAACACAAAGTAGTTGTGGGCAATGATTTGTTCAATTTGCTTACCGTTACTAGTCTTATCTTGATTCGGCGGCATTCTGGGATGAAGCGGCCCGGACCGACCTTACACGTACTCTTACGTGAGACAGGTTCCACCGACTGACATGCACTTGATGCATAAGGTGGCTAGCGGGTGTCTGTCTCTCCCACTTTAGTCGGATCGGATTCGATGAAGAGGGTCCTTATGAAGGGTAAATAGCAATTGGCATATCACTGTTGTGGCTTTTGCGTAGGTAAGAAACGTTCTTGCTAGAAACCCATAGCAGCCACGTAAAACATGCAACAACAATTAGAGGACGTCTAACTTGTTTTTGCAGGGTATGCTATGTGATGTGATATGGCCAAAAGAATGTGATGAATGATATATGTGATGTTTGAGATTGATCATGTTCTTGTAATAGGAATCACGACTTGCATGTCGATGAGTATGACAACCGGCAGGAGCCATAGGAGTTGTCTTAATTTATTGTATGACCTGCGTGTCAATGAAAAACGCCATGTAATTACTTTACTTTATTGCTAACCGTTAGCCATAGTAGTAGAAGTAATAGTTGGCGAGACAACTTCATGAAGACACAATGATGGAGATCATGGTGTCATGCCGGTGACGAAGGTGATCATGCCGTGCCTCGAAGATGGAGATCAAAAGGCGCAAGATGATATTGGCCATATCATGTCACTTTATGATTTGCATGTGATGTTTGTCATGTTTACATCTTATTTGCTTAGAACGACGATAGCATAAATAAGATGATCCCTCACTAAAATTTCAAGAGACGTGTTCCCCCTAACTATGCACCGTTGCGAAGATTCGTTGTTTCGAAGCACCACGTGATGATCGGGTGTGATAGATTCTAACGTTCGAATACAACGGGTGTTGACGAGCCTAGCATGTACAGGCCTCGGAACACATGCGAAACACTTAGGTTGACTTGACGAGCCTAGCATGTACAGACATGGCCTCGAAACACAAGAGATCGAAAGGTCGAACATGAGTCGTATAGTAGATGCGATCAACATGGAGATGTTCACCGATGATGACTAGTCCGTCTCACGTGATGATCGGACACGGCCTAGTTTGACTCGGATCATGTATCACTTAGATGACTAGAGGGATGTCTATCTGAGTGGGAGTTCATTAATCAGATGAACTTCATTATCATGAACATAGTCAAAAGGTCTTTGCAAATTATGTCATGGCTTACGCTTTAGTTCTACAGTTTAAGATATGTTCCTAGAGAAAATTTAGTTGAAAGTTGGTAGTAGCAATTATGCGGACTGGGTCCGTAAACTGAGGATTGTCCTCATTGCTGCACAGAAGGCTTATGTCCTTAATGCACCGCTCGGTGTGCTGAACCTCAGCGTCGTCTATAGATGTTGCGGAACATCTGACATACACGTTTTGATGACTACGTGATAGTTCAGTGCGTAATGCTAACGGTTTAGAATTGTGGCACCGAAGACGTTTTGAAACGTCACAGAACATATGAGATGTTCCGAAGACTGAAATTGGGATTTCAGACTAGTGCCCATGTCAAGAGGTATGAGACCCCTGACAAGTTTCTTAAGCCTGCAAGCTAAGGGAGAAAAAGCTCAATCGTTGAGCATGTGCTCAGATTGTCTGAGTACCAAAATCGCTTGAATCGAGTGGGAGTTAATCTTCCAGATGAGATAGTGATGGTTCTCCATAGTCACTGCCACCAAGCTATTAGAGCTTTGTGATGAACTATAACATATCAGGGATGGATATGATGATCCTTGAGCAACTCGCGTTGTTTGACACCGCGAAAATAGAAATCAAGAAGGAGCATCAATTGTTGATGGTTAGTAAAACCACTAGTTTCTAGAAGGGCAAGGGCAAAAGGGATACTTCATGAAACAGCAAGTCATTTGCTGCTCTAGTGAAGAATCCCAAGGTTGAACCCAAACCCGAGACTAAGTGCTTCTGTAATGAGGGGAACGGTCACTGAAGCAGAGCTACCCTAGATACTTGGTAGATGAGAAGGCAGGCAAGGTCGACAGAAGTATATTGGATATACATTATATGAATGTGTACTTTACTAGTACTCCTAGAAGCACTAGGGTATTAGATACCGGTTCGGTTGCTAAGTGTTAGTAACTCGAAATAAAAGCTGCGGAATAAACAGAGACTAGCTAAAGGTGAGATGACGATATGTGTTGGAAGTGTTTCCAAGGTTGATGTGATCAAGCATCGCATGCTCCCTCTACCATCGAGATTGGTGTTAAACCTAAATAATTGTTATTTGGTTGAGCATAAACATGATTGGATTATGTTTATCGCAATACGGCTATTCATTTAAGGAGAATAATGGTTACTTTGTTTATTTGAATAATACCTTCAATGGTCTTGCACCTAAAATGAATCTCGATCGCAGTGATACACATGTTCGTGCCAAAAGATATAAAATAGTAATGACAGTACCACATACTTGTGGCACTGCCATTTGAGTCATATTGGTATAGAACGCATGAAGAAGCTCCATGTAGATGGATCTTTGGACTCACTCATTTTTGAAAAGATTGAGACATGCGAACCATGTCTATTGGTATATATGTATGAAGAAACTCCATGCAGATGGATCGTTTGGACTCACTTGATTTTGAATCACTTGAGACATGCAAATCATACCACATGGGCAAGATGACAGAAAGGCCTCGTTTTCAGTAAGATGGAACAAGAGAGCAACATGTTGGAAGTAATACATTTTGATGTATGCAGTCCAATGAGTGTTGAGGCATGCAGTGGATATCGTTATGTTCTTACTTCACAGATGATTTGAGTAGATGCTCAGTGTATTTACTTGATGAAACACAAGTCTGAATTATTGAAAGGTTCAAGTAATTTCAGAGTGAAGTTGAAGATCGTCGTGACAAGAGGATAAAATGTCTATGATATGATCATAGAGATATCTGAGTTACGAGTTTGGCACACAATTAAGACATTGTGGAAAGTGTTTCACAATTAATACCGCCTGGAACACCACAGTGTGATGGTGTGTCCGAACATCATAACTGCACCCTATTGGATATGGTGCATACCATGATGTCTCTTATCGAATTACAACTATCATTTATGGGTTAGGCATTAGAGATAACCGCATTCACTTTAAAAGGGGCACCACGCAATTCCGTTGAGACGACACCGTTTAGAGAAACCTAAGCCGTCGTTTCTTAAAAGTTTGGGGCTGTGACGCTTATGTGAAAAAGTTTCAGGCTGATAAGCTCGAACCCAAAGCGGATAAATGCATCTTCATAGAATACCCAAAACAGTTGGGTATACCTCCTGTTTCAGATCTGGAAGTAAACAGGTCCTTTCTCGAGGAAAAGTTTCTCTCGAAAGAATTGAGTAGGAGGATGGTGGAGACTTGATGAGGTTATTGAACCATGACTTCAACTAGTGTGTAGCAGGGCACAGGAAGTTGTTCCTGTGGCACCTACACCAATTGAAGTGGAAGCTTGTGATAGTGATCATGAAACTTCGGATCAAGTCACTACCAAACCTCGTAGGTTGATAAGGATGCGTACTACTTCAGAGTGGTACGTAATCCTGTCTTGGAAGTCATGTTGCTAGACAACAATGAACCTACGAGCTATGGAGAAGCGATGGTGGACCCGGATTCCGACGAATGGCTCGAGGCCATAAAATCCGAGAGAGGATCCAAATACTTGATAGTCGTAAGGCTGTTGGGTGCAGATGGATTTTAAAAGGAAGACAGACAATGATGGTAAGTGTCACCATTAAGAAAGCTCGGCTTGTCGTTAAGATGTTTTCCGACAAGTTCAAGGAGTTGACTACGATGAGATTTTTCTCACTCGTAGCGATGCTAAGAGTCTGTTGGAATTATATTAGCAGTTACTGCATTATTTATGAAATCTTGCAGATATGGATGTCAAAACAAGTTTCCTTACCGGTTTTCGTAAGGAAAGGTTGTATGTGATACAATCAGAAAGGTTTTGTCAATCCTAAGGATGCTAAAAGGTATGCTAGCTCCAGCGATCCTTCCATGGACTAGAGCAACCATCTCGGAGTCAGAATATACGCTTTGATGGAGTGATCAAAGTTTTTGGGTTTATACAAAGTTTGTTAGAAACTTGTATTTATAATGAAGTGAGTGGGAGCGCTACAACATTTCTGATAAGTATATGTGAATGACATATTGTTGATCCGAAATGATGTAGAATTTTTGGAAAGCATAAAGGGTTGTTTGAAAGGAGTTTTTCAAAGGAAGACCTGGATAAAGCTGCTTACATATTGGTCATCAAGATCTATAGAGATAGATCAAGACGCCTGATGATACTTTCAAAGAACGCACACCTTGACATGATTTTGAAAGAGTTCAAAATAGATCAGCAAAGAAGGAGTTCTTGGCTGTGTTACAAGGTGTGAGTATTGAGTAAGACTCAAGACCTGACCACAGCAGAAGAGAGAGAAAGGACGAAGGTCGTCCCCTATGCTTTAGACGTAGGCTCTACAGT
The DNA here is from genome assembly GCF_018294505.1 of Triticum aestivum. Classification (NCBI taxonomy): domain Eukaryota; kingdom Viridiplantae; phylum Streptophyta; class Magnoliopsida; order Poales; family Poaceae; genus Triticum; species Triticum aestivum. The sequence goes on along the minus strand of NC_057802.1, from coordinate 360,878,886 downwards.
ATGCTATGTTGTGTACCGCACATGAAGTGTGCCTTGCCATGAGTTGGTCAAGAGGTACAATAGTGATCCGAGAATGGATCACATGACAGTGGTCGAACTTATCCTTAGTATCTAGTGGACTAAGGAATTTTCTCGATTATGGAGGTGAAAAGGAGTTCGTCATAAAGGGTTACGTCGATGCGAACTTTGACACTAATCCGGATGACTCTAAGTAGTAGACCGGATTCGTATAGTAGAGCAGTTATTTGAAATGGCTCCATGTAGCGCGTGGTAGCATCCACAAGATGACATAGATATTCGTAAAGCACACACGGATCTGAAAGGTTCAGACCCGTTGACTAATAACCTCTCTCACAAGCATAACATGATCAAACCAGAACTCATTGAGTGTTAATCACATAGTGATGTGAACTAGATTGTTGACTCTAGTAAACTCTTTGGATGTTGGTCACATGGTGATATGACCTATGAGTGTTAATCACATGGTGATGTGAACTAGATTATTGACTCTAGTGCAAGTGGGAGACTGTTGGAAATATGCCCTAGAGGCAATAATAAATTGGTTATTATTATATTTCCTTGTTCATGATAATCGTTTATTATCCATGCTAGAATTGTATTGATAGGAAACTCAGATACATGTGTGGATACATAGACAACACCATGTCCCTAGTAAGCCTCTAGTTGACTAGCTCGTTGATCAATAGATGGTTATGGTTTCCTGACCATGGACATTGGATGTCGTTGATAACGGGATCACATCATTAGGAGAATGATGTGATGGACAAGACCCAATCCTAAGCCTAGCACAAGATCGTGTAGTTCGTTTGCTAAGAGCTTTTCTAATGTCAAGTATCATTTCCTTAGACCATGAGATTGTGCAACTCCCGGATACCGTAGGAATACTTTGGGTGTACCAAACGTCACAACGTAACTGGGTGGCTATAAAGGTGCACTACAGGTATCTCCGAAAGTGTCTGTTGGGTTGGCACGAATCGAGACTGGGATTTGTCACTCCGTGTAAATGGAGAGGTATCTCTGGGCCCACTCGGTAGGACATCATCATAATGTGCACAATGTGACCAAGGAGTTGATCACGGGATGATGTGTTACGGAACGAGTAAAGAGACTTGCCGGTAACGAGATTGAACAAGGTATCGGGATACCGACGATCGAATCTCGGGCAAGTAACATACCGATTGACAAAGGGAATTGTATACGGCATTGATTGAATCCTCGACATCGTGGTTCATCCGATGAGGTCATCGAGGAGCATGTGGGGAGCCAACATGGGTATCCAGATCCCGCTGTTGGTTATTGACCGGAGAGTCGTCTCGGTCATGTCTGCGTGTCTCCCGAACCCGTAGGGTCTACACACTTAAGGTTCGGTGACGCTAGGGTTATAGAGATATTAGTATGCGGTAACCCGAAAGTTGTTCGGAGTCCCGGATGAGATCCCGAACGTCACGAGGAGTTCCGGAATGGTCCGGAGGTAAAGATTTATATATGGGAAGTCTTATTTTGGTCGCCGGAAAAGTTTCGCGCATTATCGGTATTGTACCGGGAGTGCCGAAAGGGGTCCGGGGGTCCACCAGCCCCGGGGGGCCACATGGGCTGTAGGGGTGTGCGCCTTGGCCTATATGGGCCAAGGGCACCAGCCCCAAGAGGCCCATGCGCCAAGAGATAAGGGAAAGGGAGAGTCCTAAAGGGGGAAGGCACCTCCGAGGTGCCTTGGGGAGGATGGACTCCTCCCTGGCCGCACCCTTCCTTGGAGGAAGGGCCAAGGCTGCGCCCCCCACCCTCTCCCTTGGCCCTATATATAGTGGGGGGGAGGGAGGGCAGCAAGACCTAAGCCCTGGCGCCTCCCTCTCCCTCCCGTGACACATCTCCCTCCTCCCGCAGCGCTTGGCGAAGCCCTGTTGGAATCCCGATACTTCCACCACCACGCCGTCGTGCTGCTGGATCTCCATCAACCTCTCCTCCCCCCTTGCTGGATCAAGAAGGAGGAGACGTCGCTGCTCCGTACGTGTGTTGAACGCGGAGGTGCCGTCCGTTCGGCGCTAGGATCATCGGTGATTTGGATCACGACGAGTACGACTCCATCAACCCCGTTCTCTTGAACGCTTCCGCTCGCGATCTACAAGGGTATGTAGATGCACTCCTTCCCTCTCGTTGCTAGTAAACTCCATAGATTGATCTTGGTGATGCATAGAAAATTTTGAATTTCTGCTACGTTCCCCAACATTTACGCCTCTCCTCATTGAACCGCCGAAGAAACTGCCTGACCGGCTTAAATTTTGGATCAATGTTGAGAGTGTGCTCAGCGAGTTCTCTCGGTACGCCCGGCATGTTAGAAGGTTTCCATGCAAAGATGTCCCGGTTCTCACGGATGAACTCGATGAGCGCGCTTTCCTATTTGGGATCCAGGTTAGCACTGATACTGAACTGCTTAGATGAGTCGCCTGGAATAAAGTCAACAAGCTTGGTGTCATCGGCCGACTTAAACTTCATCACCGGCTCATGTTCTGTGGTTGGTTTCTTCAAAGACGTCATATCTGCCGGGTCAACATTGTCCTTGTAGAACTTCAACTCCTCGGTCGCGCAAACAGATTCAGCGTAAGCAGCATCTCCTTCCTCACATTCCAAGGCTATCTTCCGACTCCCATGCACTGTGATGGTACCCTTGTGACCCGGCATCTTGAGCTGCAGATAAATATAACACGGCCGTGCCATGAACTTTGCATAAGCCGGCCGTCCAAACAGGGCGTGATACGACCTCTTGATTTTGACCACTTCGAAAGTCAGCTTCTCAGCCCTGGAATCATGCTCATCCCCAAAAGCTACCTCCATCTCAATCTTAGCTACTGGGTATGCCGACTTACCGGGCACTACTCCATGAAAAACAGTATTGGACGTCTTGAGACTTTTATCAGTCAACCCCATGCGACGAAAAGTCTCATAATAGAGGATGTTGATGCTGCTGCCTCCATCCATGAGTACTTTCATGAACTTATATCCACCAACCTGAGGTGCCACCACTAAGGCCAAGTGACCCGGATTATCAACCCGGGGAGGGTGATCCTCCCTACTCCACAGAATAGGCTGCTCAGACCATCTCAAATAACGAGGAACGGCCGGCTCAACAGCGTTCACGACCCTCTTATGAATCTTCTGGCCCCGTTTGCACAAACTGGTGGTAAACACATGATACTGCAGTATTGGATTAGAATCACTTCTGCATTACAAAGATAATCTCACTTGTTTTATGTTTTCATGCATGTCAGGTATTGAACATTATCAAAATGAATATGAGAATGGGCGCACGAGAGGAATATTGCGGAACAATCCACTGGCTAACAAACTTGGCATGGTGGAGGATGGCCTATCTTATTCACCCATCAAGGTGCTTGCTCTAACTTGGCAAGGTAGTATTGGTCGCACATATTTTGCATCTAACCTCTTGCATTACTTCTACTTTGTTACACAATCTGCTTAGTTTAAGCATCATATATGAGTATATGCCATACCTATCCATTTTCTGTACCTATTCCATGTGTCGTCATACTATGTTTTTCCAGTCAAATGTTGTTCTTTTGTAATAGATGTCCAAAAGGAAGAGGGTGAGTGCAGATCCTCAAGGAGTACAAACTAGGTATTTGGAAAAGGTAGTGATACCTGATAAATCAGATAGATCAGCAGCCACAGAAAATACAGGCCCAACTGTACCACACTTTACCCCTACTCCACAGGCCAAACCCCTATTAGAACTGCTGAGAGCCCAGCGTCAGGTACTGTCTATGATATCAATTCAAAATTTGAACTCCTAAATTTCTGCATGTGCCTTACCTTCTCTCTTGTATGAAAACTAATTTCAGATGAATCTCCTTGCTCAAAGGATCATAGGATCTCACAACAATACTGGGCTCTGCATTGCTCTTGTGAGTACCTCTTGCCCTTTGTCAGCATACTTACACTCATTGCTGTTTGATTATGTAGCATCACTGTAAATGTTCGCTTCTTTATCCTCCCTTTGCTTGAAATTATAAGATCTATATTTACTCTTAGATAAATGTAGAATTAACACAATGGTTATGAAGTTTTGGATTGCTCATGTAAGTACCTGTTGTCATGTACTCCCTCTGTATCGAATTAATTGTTGATCAATTGGATGTATTTAGAACTTAATAGTGCTAGATACATCCATTGGAGCGACAAGTAATAACGGACGGTGGTGGTATTACTGTACTTGCATCGCGAGATAGTTGATTGTCTAGCATTACTCTGCATCTTATCTGCCCTGCCCTCCACTTTCTCCAAACTATCATATCTACATTTACTCTTACCAAAATGTTGAATAAAGCCAATGCCACTGCACACGTTGATGTCTGCATTCCTCTTGTCAGTACCTTTTGCCTTGTAACCCTGTACTTAATTAATTGCTATTTGATTATGTATCATCAGTCTGCACCTGAGCTTCATTATCCTCTGTTTCTTCCAATATTATTTGATCTATATTTACTCTTTGCAAAATGTAGAATAATGGCAACGCTTATAAAGAATTTTCTTTGGGGAATTTATTGAATTATCCTTCCATCAACATAGAGAAGGGCTTTGTCCAGCCCGTGTTAACATGTAATGTAAGTTCATCCTTGTCAAGCCTTCAAACTTTGTTCTAGTATAGAGTTGGATAGCTAGGCATCATTTCCTCCACTGCTGTTTACTTTGCTGTTTACATCTAATTGGATGTTTGCAACAACTACCAGTTTTAAATTGTAGTTGTAAAAACATGTTCCTTATGCAGAACAGATCCATTTATTTGCTTATATAATTGTGAAACCTATTACGTGTCTCCTTGTTTCTCTTTCAGAGTCATATCTCTTATGCCAGGCAGAACTTTAGGGAAGATAGTGAGCCAAATCATATTGAGGACAGCGAGATGACCCCAAGGTCCTGTCTTGATGAAGACAGTGAGTTGAAGCTACTCACCAGCAGGTGTGGGACAACCTCTATCCAGTCGCTGCCTCAATCAGTTCGACTTCTTCAGTCTCAACTTAAAGCAGAAAGGCTTGCTTCAGCTCAGCTCTCACTTGAAGTCAAAGATGCAAAGAAGATGTCAGAGGACTGCCTTGCGCACTATGGTGCCATACAGGGATGGAGCATCTATCGTTGACACAACTGAGGTCTCATCAGCTTGTTCGGCTGCTTGCGGGGCCCGTCCTGGCCAGGCCTAGTGCCCTCTGAAGTGCTTTCAGTTTTGTATATTCTTTTGTCGGCGCGTTTATATGCACTGGTGGCGACCTTTGATGCCCAGTGTATGTAATCCGCGGTCACGTTGTGCTTTATTATCACTGGTAGCGAACTTTGACAGGCCAACTGTTCCACGGGCCATTAACATGCCGATAGGCCTGTTGGGCTAAAATTTATCCACGAAGACTACGGGTCGTTAAGAGGCCTAAAGTTACTTCGGACAAGAAATAGCCTAGTTTCTGCATGGGCCGTTAAAGGGCCTAAAGTTAAACCGGGCCGACAACGTCACAGATGCACCACGGGCCGCTAATAGGCCGAAACTATTATCGGGCCGAACTGGTTAACGGGCATTTAACAGGATGAAATACAAACCTGTATTAGAATGGGCCCAAAAGAACAGTGTCCTGTTAACGGGCCTGGTCCGATATGGGCTGTAATTTGGCCCAAAACACGGCAGGATGTGAACGGGCCTGATCTGCTATGGGCCTCAATTTGGCCCAAAACATGGCAGGTTATTAACGGGCCAACCCACTAGTGTCTGAAAAAATATGGTGGGCCTTTAGCTGGGCCGGCCTTTTCACAGGAATGGGCCTCTGTTGGGCCGTTCCACGTGTCGACGTATCATAGGCGCCTCCTATCCAATGAGTGGATGACATCTGTACCAACGGTGAGCAAACACGTGTTTCCTCCGGCCAATGAGAATTTTACACATGGGAAATCCCCATTGGTCCGGGCTGTTAACGGGTTATCGGATCCAAAACCGGACCCGATAGCTTAATGGCGACCCGTTACGGTTGATGCCACGTGTCGGTCACCCTTGACGAAAGCACTTCCATGACACAGGATTTATCGTCATGGAAGTGGACACTTCCATGATGATAATTTTGGTAATGTCATGGAACACTTCTACGACAGCACAGGTATGACTATCTTGATTCTATCATAAAATCGTCATGGATTTACATGCATGACAGAAAACATGACCTACTGTGACAAACATGTATCATCACGGAAGTATATTTTTTTGTAGTGATTGGGTGTGTTGGGGACACAAGAGATTTCTTGTATCTGGGTGCAGGGTTGTTTGAGAGAGACCATCTTCATCCTACGCCTCCCACGGATTGATAAACCTTAGGTCATCCACTTGAGGGAAAATTGCTACTGTCCTACAAAACTCTGCGCTTGGAGGCCCAGCACGAGTCTACAAGAATAAAGTTGCGTAGTAGACATCAAGCTCTTTTCTGGCGCCATTGTCAGGGAGGTGAGTGCTTGAAGGTATATCTTTAGATCTTGCAATCGACTCTTTTAGTTTCTTGTTTTATCACTAGTTTGGTTTATAAAAGAAAACTACAAAAAAATGGAATTGAGGTGGCCTCATATTATTCGTCTTTATCATGTCTTTCTTTAAAATAATGGAAAAGAAAATTGTGCTCAATTGATAGAAGAAGAATTCAGTAAAACGTTTGACATGAATGATGAGCAAGATTGCAATATTGTTAATATGAATTCTATGAATATCCAAAATGCTAATGATGATTGCACTAGTCATGACAAAATGTTTCTTATAAGCATGTCAATTTTTGTGGAGTGGAAAGACTTTGTGAAGACATGCCTTATAGGGATGATAGATTTTGTAAGAAGCATAAACATGATAGAACCAATTTTTTACTCAAAGTGATTGATGAATTTGCTACACAATTATGTTCTCTTTATCCTATTACTTGTGAACCTTGCAATAAAGTTTGTCACCTTAATTTTCAATGCATGCTTTTTCATCATCGAATCGTGTCCAAGTATTGCAATAACTTGATCACCCTTGAACTTTATATTGAACTTTGTTTATTTTTGGGGTGTGAAGAATTGTCACAAAAAAATGGTTAGTTTGAAGCATTCATATTCACATACCATATTCCAGAACCACGAGATCCAATCTAGACACCATCACGGAGGGGTTCATCATCCTCATTGGTGTCTCTCCGATGATGCGTGAGTAGTTCACCATAGACCTACGGGTCCATAGTTAGTAGCTAGATGGCTTCTTCTCTCTTTTTGATTCTCAATACAATGGTCTCTTGGAGATCTATTTGATGTAACTCTTTTTGCGGTGTGTTTGTTGGGATCCGATGAAGATCGAGTTTATGATCAGTTTCTATCCATGAATATTAGTTGAGTCTTCTTTTGATCTCTTATATGCATGATTACTTATAGCCTCGTATTTCTTTTTTGAATCTTTGGTTTAGTTAGGCCAACTAGACCAATTTTTCTTTTCATGGGAAGAGGTGCTTTGTGATGGGTTCGATCTCGCGGTGTTCTTTCCCAGTGACAGAAGGGGCAGCAAGACACACATGTATCGTTGCTATTAAGGATAACAAGATGGGGGCTATTCCTACATGAATAGATCTCGTCTACATCATGTCATCGTTCTTATTACATTACTCCGTCTCTCCATGAACTTAATACACTAGATGCATGCTGGATAGCGGTCGATGTGTGGAGTAATAGTTGTAGATGCAGGCAGGAGTCGGTCTATTAATCTTGGACGTGATGCCTATATAATGATCATTGCCTTGAATATCGTCAAGATTATTTGATCTTCTATCAATTACCCAACAGTAATTTGTTTACCCACCATGTGTTATTTCTTGAGAGAAGCCACTAGTGAAATCTACGGCCCCCGGGTCTATTTTCCCATCATAGACTTTCAGATCTACATTGCTATTTGCCTTTTTATTTATTTGCATCTTTTATTTTCAGATCTATATTATCAAAAACCCAAAAATACCTCGCTGAATTTTATTTTCCGTTATTCTATTTGCATCTATCAATCTATCACAAATATTTTCCCGTCAACTTGCCAATTTCTGGCGCCGTTACCCGAGAGGGATTGACAACCCCTCTTACGTGTAGGGTTGCAAGTATTTGTTTTTTTTTGTGCAGGTACCGTTTACACAGTGTTGCTTGGTTCTCCTACTGGATTGATACCTTGGTTTCATAAATGAGGGAAATACCTACCGTAGTTGTACTGCATCATCCCTTCCTCTTTGGGGAAATACCGACGCAGTTTCAAGTGACATCACCCGTGCCAACTAGACCGAGAGGAGGGGACACCTGTTCTGGCTTGTGTTCGCGCTAGCTTGGACCCTGTTGACGATGCGTAACAAGATGATTATTGGGCGGTCTTTCTTAGATGGGCCTCTAACTATCCTCAAATTCCTTGCATTTTTGGAGCACTGGCACCCGCTCTCTATACAACGGGATCGCAACCGGCTTCGCCACATGATGGGCGTGAGACTACAGCCGCACGATGTTTGGCTTCGCCGAAGACCTCCTGAGCTATCGACCACTTGGTGGTCTCCCCCTTCTTTTATGGTTGTTTTTGTGTGTGTTTGTGCTGATACTCAAATAGGCTATTTTTATTTCCGGTGCGCCACTTGAACTTGTTGTACGGATGTGGTGGTTGCTTTATTTATATAGCGGGGCAAAGCCTGTTTCAGAGTGGTGTGTGGGGGGGGGGGGGAATCAAGATGAGCCTTATATGGTTTGAGATCAATTAGATGTAGATAAAATAGGGTTGAAACTCAACATTCTCCC
>NC_057802.1:360823592-360869331 GCF_018294505.1 Triticum aestivum | reverse complement strand
TTATGGTTGTTTTTGTGTGTGTTTGTGCTGATACTCAAATAGGCTATTTTTATTTCCGGTGCGCCACTTGAACTTGTTGTACGGATGTGGTGGTTGCTTTATTTATATAGCGGGGCAAAGCCTGTTTCAGAGTGGTGTGTGGGGGGGGGGGGAATCAAGATGAGCCTTATATGGTTTGAGATCAATTAGATGTAGATAAAATAGGGTTGAAACTCAACATTCTCCCATATTGATCCAAGTTAGTTGTTAGACGTGAGAATTACGAACTCTAACAATCGCTCTCATCCACAACTTGGAAAGGTTGAGGTTTTGGTTGAAGTTCTCAAGCAAACAAAAAGGTAATGCCTTGGTGAAGTCGTCGGTCACTTGAACCTTAGAAGTAATAAACTAAATTTCAAGAGATTTATGTGCAACACACTCTCTAACAAAATGGAATGTCAATTTCAATATGCTTCTTGGTACCATAGAAGACATAGTTTGCTGAGGATGGGTTACTTATAAATTGCAACACCATATGCATTCCCTCCTATATATGAGACTCCAAGTTCCCTAAGTAAGAATTGTACCCATATAATTTCATATCTAACATTTCGGCCAATGAAACAGAGACAACCTCGAAGCACAATGATGACAAAGGTGTAACAAAGTGTGGAGACCTCGTTACTGTTAGTGTCTACGGTAGGGTGCGTCGACTGCAAATTAAAAATTCCTACCCATAGAACATCCAGGAGCATGCTAAGGGAGGTGGATCATGGATCGTTACCACTAGACGCGCAGTGCCGTGCAGCGGAAGTAGAGTTGGGGCAGCGCGTCTCCGGAGTCGTCTCCTCCTCGTCGATCTCCCATGTAGCAAATCGGATCCCACGAACAGGTTCGCCGGAGCGGCGCAAGTGCGCCACCTCTAACGGTATCTGCGTGTGCAGGAGGAACACTGTGCGACGAACTGCTAGGTCCAATCACACAGTCGGCGGTGAGTGGAGGTGGCTAGTTGCAACACATGCAAAGCCCTAGTGACAGTGTCGAAGTGATCAATTCAATGAGTGTGCCGCACCTCCACTATTTATAGGCATCCGTCTCGGGCTCAACACTTGGGCCTCGCACAGATCCTAAAGCCCACAAGTCTACTCTGTCACGATCCAAGTCCAGCTCGGATCACATCCGGCCAGTGTCCTCGGATCCGACCTCGTAGGTTCCTTCTCTTAAGCACGCGACCCCTTAGGTTCAAGTCGTCTTGGTCGCAGGTCGGATCACCTCCGACCTGCTTGGCTAGCAGCGGCCTCTAGCAAGGAGTGCCGACCACCAAGCATACCGTGAAGCTGGTTGACGAACCTGTACATCACACTTCCATTCCCTTTGCCACACGACATATGTTGTCGGGCTCAAGGCAAGTGTGTAATCCTTGTGCTAGCCCGACCTCTTTCTCGTTCCAGTGATGCCAACCACAAATCAGATTATCTCATAATCCTTGTCGCATGGCAATGCTTATCTTGGTCGGATCACACGAGGGGCCCAGAGTATATCTCTCCTAATCGGAGGGGCAAATCCCATCTTGCTCGACCATGTCTCGCAGCATGGCTCTGGACAAGCCCGAAACCTACCTTTATAACTACCTAGTTACGGAGTAGCATTTGGTCGGCCCAAAGCAGGTCGGTCACCATCCCGAGTACATGCGACAGCTCAGGTCTAAGGACATAGATCACATGTTGTACTAGAGGCTCACATATGACATATAGCTGCGTCTTATAGTTGGGTCTGTCTAATTCGGACCTTATCTCGACTCGGATCCGACCAGATCCTTCTGAGTCCATATTATCTGGTAGCATTCAATGCTCCATGACTAGTGAGATGAGCCATCCATCGTGTCATATGCTAGTCTAGTCGGCTACATGTCCACACAGCCTTTTCCACTAGGGACCTTTAAGGACAGTCATCATACAATGCATAGTCTCACAAACAAGTCACGTACTTGCTGATACACATCATTGATAATGTCCAAGGACTATCCTTATTCATAAACACATAGGAAATATCATCATACATGATTGTCTCTAGGGCGTATCTCCAACAGTTACAATTTCTAGGATCATAAGGTGGACATGCCGGAGCGGTGGTGAAGGAGAGTTTGCCAAAATAAAGTAGGCATTAGAAAGTAGGTGTGGGTAAGAGGGTGTTGGTGTCCTGGATTAGGGGGTACTTGCCAAGTTGGCCCGCGAGTAATGGGTCGGGCCGAGGACCCATTGAAGACTGTTGAAGTGTCCATACCAACCTGGGCCCTTGGCACGATCAAGACGAAGATCTCTTGAAGACTTGGCGTTTACTTTAAGCATGTTTCAACCGGCATGCCTATCAAAGATTGTAACCGTCCATTTGTAAACCCTAGATACCCCCGGCGTCTATATAAGTCGTGGGGTTTAGTCCTTAGAAACACACTCATTCACCTTTGCAAGGTTTAGAGCTTAGACAATATTCATATGATCTCGAGGTAGATCAATCTATACTCTGTACCCCATAATTATCAATAATAAGAAGCATGACGTAGGGTTTTACCTCCTCAAAAGGGCCCGAACCTGGGTAAAACATCGTGTCCCTACTTTCCTTGTTACCATCTAGCTCAGATCATGAAACTTGGGACCCCCTACCCGAGATTTGCCGAATTTAACACCGACAGAGGGGATATCCAATTCTAAGCCCGGGCTCATATGCACCCAGTGAACAGTAAATTCAATACAAATACTAGAAAAATTTAAAAATGCAAAAAATGAGCGTAAGATGATTGAGTGCGTGAGGCGCGTGCCAAATTTCGAATCATTTGGACATCTCAGTGGCTCTCGCAAAAAAAATCAAGTCCAAACAATGCACAAACAGTAATCTTTTAACAGACCTTAAATTTATCATTTTTGCTGAGAGCTACTCATATATTCAAATGCTTTGAAATTTAGCACAGACATTAAGCACTCAGTCATCTTTCTCCGCAATTTTTTTTGGAATTTTGTGGATTTATTTAATTGTCTTAACGAATTTTTTATTCACTTCAGGGCTCATTTGAGTCTGGTAGTCAAAACGATCCTCTCTGGGTGAGAGGCCGTTTACTGGAGTTAGAGGGTTTGAAGATACAGATTTACGGTGCATAGAAACAAACTGACCAGAGAATATAAATATATAGAAAAATCATCTTAAAGTATGGTAGTATTCATAAAAACTTGAGAAATTGACGTGACAATTCAATGATAATTGAGCTCGAGTAAAATTCAAACATAATGCATTTTTTCCCGTGAGATATTGGTTGGACTATAAGTCAAACATAAACAAAACTTTCAGACCTTTCGTGATTTATCAATTTCGACACTTCAGGGAGCGTGTTTATAGGGGGTGAGTGTTTGTGAGGGTGTCCGTTTTATGTTCCTAAAAAACGCATTTTCATTAAAAAAACTAAATCTACCGGCGTCAAACCCCAAAAATGTCGAACCTTGTATGTATCAACATTTGCAATTATCATTCTCGGCAGACGGGCAAACACGACGAGAAAAGTGGAATTAACCAACAGCGACACGAAGTTAACTAGCTTTGTGAAGACAGATCTTAGGAACGACAAGTGGGACATCACCTCCCTGAACAGAGTGTGCCAGCAATTGACATGTCTCAGATGTCTATTTTACCATTAGCAAATGAAACTAACGAAACGACCCATTAGACGAAATTAACTACTCTCAAGGCCCTGCCTTTTTTCTGAGGAAACCAACATTTACCCACCACGTCCCGGAGCACGAGGCCGATCGGAGGCGAAGAGGAAACCCAGCATCAGGAGGGAGAACCGGACGAAGCTCCTGAACCCCGGCACCACGGCGCCGCCCGTGGAGACGTACACGACCACAGCCGCCGAGACGGCCGCGAGGAGCAGGCCGGGGAGGAGGTGCGCGCGGCTCCTGGCGGAGGCGGCCGCCCGGACCACGAAGAGCAGCCCGACGAGCCGGATGAGCGCCCACTGCTGCTCCGAGAGGGACTCGATGCTGGCCACGAGCGCATCAAGCACCACGGCGACAACGGCGTGCTCGAGCCTCTGAGCTTCTGTGGGCGCGAGGAGGGTCCGGAGCTCGGCCTCCAAGCGCAAGCCTTCCAAGAGACAGACCGCTGCCTGGAGGGCGAGGGCGTTGTTCCGCTGGAGGTCTGCAAAGGCGCGGTGGAGGAGGCTCTGGGCGAGGTCGGGGTTGTCGAGCAGGTGGGGCAGGTTGTCGAGCACCGCCGGGAGCAGAGGATTCTCCATCGGCGTTGGGGCGGGCGGCGCCGTGGGGTTTTCAGGCGTGGTGTGCCTGCGCTGGGCTGGGGGTTTTGGACTGGAAAGGGGAAAGTGGATGGGGGCAGTGGGGCCGAGGTGTCACACTTTCACAGCGCTGTGATCGGCTCGACTTGTGAAGGAAGTTGATCAGGAATCCTAAACGGCCTTGCTCTGCCAAGTACTCCCCACTTATGCATCACAAAAGGCCGCTCTTATGCAGGCAGACACTTGCAAACCAAACTGAACTACTTGCATTTAGAGCCTGTTTGGGATTGCTCTGCTCCATAAAAATCAGCTCCGCTCCCAAAATCATAAGCCAAACAGGGTAGCTCCACGATTTGCAGCTCCGTAAAAAAACTCGAATCTGGGAGTCAGCTTCGCACTTTCTGGGGAGCTACTCGAGGGGTACTCCAAAAATTCGAGTTTTGAAAGTACTAGTGGAGTTGGTGGGTAATTACCCACCACTGCCACCCATAAGTCATACCCCTTCGTTTTTTTCCAACTCTTTTGTTTTTTTATAGCCATCACGAACGAGAGATCTCAACAGCTTATCCTTTCGCTTTCACGAGGCACGGACAAGAGACCTACCGCCGCCGCCGCCGCCACCTGCATCGGCCGGCCGGAGCACGACGCCGGCGAGGAGACCACCAGAATGGGTCGATCCGGTGGTCCTCCTCCTCCTCCCTCCAATTTCTCTGCCCATCTCCACCATCCAAATCCCGTACCTTCGAGGACGGCCATGGCCCCGGTGATGAGGGTCGGCCTTTCCCGTCCCGACCAGTCCTCGACGGCAGCAGCCCCGTCCGTTGTGGCATCCGCCTCTTCTAGGCCGACGCCAGCAAGCCATGGGGGGACCCCTACAGCACCCTTTCCTGCGAGCCAGGAGTCAGCGTCCGCCATGGACGCTGAAGCTTCGGTCGGGCACACCACCGGCATGAGCGGCAACGTCGGCCAGACCGGCGCCCCGACCAAGAGACGTGCAGCATGCTCAGCCACTAAGGAAGAGCAGGTATACCATTTATTCCACTTGTGTTCTATTGAAGATGATTTGTTTCCACAATACACGACCATGGTCTTGAATTTGGACAAATAATTAGATACAGTATGTAGATTGAAGTAGTATGTCTGTAGCAACGATTTGTTGAGAAATATATACTGAACTATCATGGTCAGGGTGATTCAATGGAGTGGACTGATGAGTACGTCCAAATTGTTTGTTCCTTGATGGTTGAACAAGTGGGACAGGGGAATCGTCCCAACACTCATTTGAACCCTTTAGGCTATAACACTGTGTCAGAAAGGTTCTACCAGATGACCGGAATTAGTTTATCAAAGACACAACTGAAGAACAAGTGGGATAAGTTAAAGGGCGACTGGTCTTGTTGGAATAAATTAATGAGGAAGCAAACTGGGACAGGTTGGGACAGTTCGAAGGGAGTTATTGTCATGGACAATGAGTGGTGGAAGAAGGCGAGAAAGGTTAGTGTTGTCATATATTACATTATAATGGTAATTGTAATTCATAAACATGTTGTTGATGATTTTTCTTTTCTTTAGGACATTCCTGGATGTGGCAAGTTTAGAAAAAAGCCTCTTCAAAATCTGGAGCATCTTTCCAAAATGTTTGGTGATATTTTGAATGATGAACAAGGTCATTGGAATCCCATGAGTGACAACCCCATCATACCCCCAAGTCAAGAGAATTTTGTTGATGCTGATAATGTTGTTGGAATTGGAGAGGAAGAGGTTCATGACATCCTGATGATATTGGTAATGTGGTTGGAGGTGAGGAGGATGAGGTTCATGAGGTTTCACCTTGCATTGCTAATGCAAAGAAAAAACCTCGTGTTCTTTTTGAAAAAAATAAGAAGCCAAAGTCAAGCACAGCACTTGTTATCCAAGATAAAATCACAAAGATAGCTGAATCCGCCGCTTCTTTTACTTCAATGAAGCAAGGAGAGGTGACAATCAAGGAAGTCATGGATATGGTCTTGGAATGTGGGGCCGTACACGGTTCCGATGAGCATGATATTGCCACACAGTTATTTGTGAAGAAGGACCAACGGGAAATGTTCAAGACCCTTCCTAAAGAGTTTAGGTTCAATTGGCTTAAGAGGAGATACAACGACAAGTATGGAAATTGAAGAAGTAGTGTGTTGGCGCATGAATTTTTCTTACGTCATGTCATTTGAACTATTTGCTTTATGTATGTTGGAGTGAACTATTTTGTCATTGTATGCCACTTGAACTATTTTCTTTATCTATGTTGGAGTGAACTATTTTATCATCGTATGTCACTTCAACTATTTGTTTTATGTATGTTGGAGTGAACTATTGTATCGTTGTATGTGACTTGAATTATTTCCCTATGTAATGTCACTCGAAATATTTTCTCTATGTATGCAGATGTTTGATAGTGACAACGATGATTCTGATGATGAGAGTATGAAGTTTTGCAATCTTGTTCTGGGTGCTGCTACACTTGCACAAGTGTATTGTAATACATATCTTGATAAGAATCCACCGAGGACATCAATTCTAAGTGGTATGGGATGGTTGCAAAAGACTTTGAGGACTCCAGGTGAATGCCTTTCACAACTTCGCATGAGCACAGAAGTATTCATGGACCTTCACGACTTGTTGGTGCGAAGGTACGGGTTAGAATCATCCATGCATGTGAGCACCTATGAAAGTCTTGCAATGTTCCTCTTCATTTGTGGTGGAAATGAGTCCAACAGAAGAGTTCAAAATCGTTTCAAGCACTCGGGCGAAACCATTAGTAGGAAATTTGATGAGGTTCTGAATTGTTTGATGAAAATGGCAAAAGATTTCATTAGACCTAAAACCCCCAACTTTCCAACTGTTCATAAGAGGATAAGAGATGATAGACGGGTGTATCCACACTTCAAAGATTGCATTGGTGCACTTGATGGCACGCATATTTCAGTGTCTCTGTCTCCTGAGGATAGTGTCAGATATATTGGGAAATCAGGGATACCGACTCAAAATGTTCTTGCAATTTGTGACTTTGACATGCTATTCACTTATGTGTCTGTGGGGCAACCAGGAGCTATGCATGACACTAGTGTGTTATACAATGCAATAAGTGTTGATGAAAGTTTCTTCCCACACCCTCCAAAAGGTAAACATGTTTGCATAAACTCGTACAATTTACTAATTGTTCAAACATGAAATGTCCATTACAAAATAGCTCATATCATCTCCTCCCTTTATAGGCAAATACTATGTTGTTGATGCGGGATATCCCAATCGTCCGGGATACCTGGCTCCTTACAAGGGTGAGAGGTATCATATGCCAGAATGGCATAGAGGTATGGAGCCCAAGACTCCAACAGAAAAATTCAATCGTGTTCACTCATCTATCCGCAATGTTATTGAGCGATCATTTGGAGTGCTAAAAATGAAGTGGCTGATTCTCTATAAGATGCGACCGTACCCGATGTTCAAACAAAAAATGATCGTTGTTGCCACTATGGTCCTTCACAACTTTATCCGCGAGCATAACAGCGTAGACTTGGACTTTGAGCGGTTCGACCGTGATCCTGATTATGTGCCTACAATTCCAGATAGGTATAACAAATTTGTTGCTGCCTCAGATAGATCTACTGCGGAACCGGATGCTCCGACCATGGATAAATTCCGTGACGAGTTAGCCACCGCTATTGCCTCTGGTTGGAAGTAGCTATGTTCTAATCAAAGATGGTCAGGTTCTTATTTGAATCATTTCTTTTCGTTTCTTTTCAAGGAAGTCAAACAATGTATCGTCGCACATTCATGTGAAACTTTTTAATTATCTATCGATGGATATTTATGTCGAACTTTAATTTATATATCAGTGGATATATATTGGTTGTATTAATTCACATCATTTTACATCTTTGTAATCCGGCGACATGTTCATGCATACAACACTCAAACCGTGAGCACATGAGTTCACTTGTAATATTGTATTTTTTAAGTACAAAACTTGAAGAAAAAACAATCCCTCAAGGGGCACAAATGTTAGCCCGCTCAAAACATCATCCATAATAAAATAGGGGCACAATAGACTTTTCCCACCAAATATTCCTATTCTTGAAGCTGGAGCTAACTGGAAGCCAAACAGTATAAAGTGGAGCTCCAACTTCTGGGTGAAACTGCTCTAAAGTGAAGTCGGTGGAGTGAAGCTGGTTTTCCTGGAGTGGAGTAGTCCCAAACAGGCCCTTAGTGAAGGTTCGGACGGGGAGTGGGGACTAGTTTTAGGATTCAGAAACCTGAACTACTACTGTACTCGGGGTGAAGATGAGATGCAAGCAGCCACGATCAACCAGAGACATACCATTTCACTTAACTGGACTTGTCGGATTATTAGTGATCGTCATGCAACTCCGCTTAACTGGACTTGTCTCTTACAGTACTATTGTTGACCGTTGTGAGCCATTATATAAGCTATCCCCGGGGAATAAAGAGGTATAAATGGAAACTTGGGTTCTTTTACTAATTGTATTTTAGTATAAATGTATAGTTTATAACAAATATTCCTCATTGGTTCAGGGTTCCGCAAATCCAGCGAAGATGTCGTCACATCCATCTCCGGATCTGACAACTAGCCCCATGACGATCCGTACCAACTGCCTCCATCCAAGGTTTAAAATTTCATTGTGAGAAATTTTGAATTTGTTTGAGTGTTTTCAGGCTGAGCGGATATTTTACGTTTTGCTCAAAAAAAAATCGGTACTTTCAAACTTGTATGCCAAAAGAAACACTTGGGTCGTTCAATACTAATTTTCCTTTCGGTGGGCGAGTGTTAGGTCACTGTTCTCCTATTACTAGGTCTAGAGTTTGATTCATGTGACACTCACATCTTGACTATTTTGCACAGAATATATTTTTTCACAGAACAAAATACTACATTCGTCTCAAAATATTAGACAGCCTACAAAAACATCTTATATTTTGAGGCGGAGGTAGTATAACCTAACCAAATTCAAAGATGACCTAATTGGACTAATCATAAGGATGGATAGTTGCCACGTCCATTGTGCGTATGCGTATCTCTAATCAAGTTTTTTAAATGCGAATCCATTCAATGTCAAACAAAAAATTCATTGATTTGTTCCAAATAATTTGAAATTCTAGAATTTTTGACTATTTAGAGGTTCATCGTTTTTCGCCCTTTTAAAATTCTAAACCTTGCCTCCATCCACCACACCGTGAGATCTGCAATGTTGTCATGTGCATCCTTTGGGCCCATGAACGTGGAAGTGCGGGTCCTCCTGCTTGACACCCAAAAGCACGGGCATCATGTCGGCGGCGCAATTCAGCACCCGATGGATATTATAGGAACTGTCCTCGCCACAGAGCTCGGTGAGTGTTTCACGAAAGAGTGCGGCGATAAGGCAATTGCGGGCGCGTTATCGAGGTCGACGTTGATAATGTGGTTGACACGGTTCAATAAGTACGCCTCCTCCTTGCCCTGGGCCTCCCGAAGTGCCTCTACAATTTCCTCAAGCTCAAGGTTACCAAACTCCACCACTTCCAGTTCGGCGATGGTGGTGGCGGTGTCATCTCAGAATTTAATGCTTCCAAGCGCATGTTTGGGGGTTGGAATAGAAATTCGGGGATTTGAGCATTTTAAATGGGATATGGAGAAGATATATGCGCCAAGTAGTGTCAATGGAAGCTACCAACAAACTGAAGCAGAATCCAAGTAGCGGTATAACAAACCCGAGAAAGATAGGATTCACTATTCACGACCTATAGCCAATATAGTAACAATCAACTTGAAAATACAAAGGTGAACATGGGTGTGCGCGCACCCACGTGAATAGTAAATTCATAAAAAATACTAGAAAAAATAACAAATTCTAAAATTTTGCGGTATGAACCTGAGTCGATCATTCTACTCACGTGTGAAGTTTCATGATGTATTGACACCCATCGTATTCTTAGTGAAGAAAATACAAATGCGGCCATACTATTCATTAAACGATGTTTTTTAATATAGCTTCGATTTTGTCATTTTTGTCCAGATTACCACGGATGTGATTTCTTCATGAAACTTCATATGCGAGTATACTGGTTGACTATGTATAATTTAAAAAATCAGATATTTTTAATTTTTTCTAGCATTATTTTAAATTTACTATTTATAAAGAGTGCGCGTGCACCCATGTTCACCAAATCCGGGTCCCAATCAACTTGATGTAAATTATGAAAGACGGCCCAGAATATAAGGGATGCGAAATATAATGTTTACTGAAATGTTTGGAATTGGTCCTATCATTGGTACCAAAATATAGACATTTCAGCTAAAACAAAATCCATAACACGTGAATTCAAGTTAAATTGAACACGATTCAAATCCTCACAAGACATTGCTCGAATTTCACTTAAATTTAAATGAAAATTTATGCCTTTTTGTCCATAATCGAAATTTCGGCAACTTTATGATGGGCGACCCACCCCCAACACCACCAAACAAAAGAAAATTTTCAACCCCCCAAAACCTCGAATGGTGTGTGTCAGCATTCAGCAATTACCATGTCTCAGATCTGTATCACCAACAGAGCAAACAACATGACAAGGAAAGTGGAATTAACGGGCATCGATTATACGAAGTGAGGGACGCTTCTGGAGCCACATTACCCTCCACGACCAGAAGCGAAGAGGAAACCCAGCACCAAGACGGAGAACCTGACGAAGGTCCTGAACCCGGGCGCCACCGCCGCCGACGCGGCCGCGAGGAGCACGCCGGGGACGAGGTGCGAGCGGCTCCTGGTGTAGGCGGCCGCCCGGAGGACGAGGAGCACTTGGACGGCCTGGGTGAGATGCCGCTGCTGGCGCAGGAGGGCGTGGAAGCTGGCCTCGTTCGCCGCGAGCAGCTCCTCCGTTGCCACGGGGAGGGCCAGGCGCATTCCCTCCAACTCCAAGGCCAGGCCCTGGATTTGCTCTAGCTGGGCCGCCACCTCGCCGAGGCGGGCTTCGGTCCGGTCGATCTCGGCATGGACGAGGTCGAGGAGGCTCTGGGCGAGGTCGACGTCGTCGACGAGGAGAGGCAGGCCTCTGATCACCATCTCCAGCAGCGGGTTCTCCATTCGGGCTGGGTTGGGACTTGCTTGGGGCGTGGCGAGGGTTTTTGACTGGAAAGGGGAAAGTGGGATGGGGATCGTAGTGGGGCCGAGGAGGTGTCGCGACATTAAGAAATCAGAACGTTGCCCGACTGCCCGGGGCTGGATCAGAACTTGCGCTTGAAGTTTGTGGACTGGCTAGACAAACAATGGCACCGGGAGAATTTTTGGAAACATTTAATTTTGACATTTTTAAATTGGTATCATGGGAGCATACAAGTGGTGGTATTACCTGATATTCTCCCCAATGGCACCAACGCAACTGCTCCTAAATTAGGTTTTTAGTTCACATCCTACGGGGGATACAACTAAGATCGTGGGGTTGGCCCAACCATACATGGTGCCCTGGATTTAACGAATGAGAAAACTTAACTAGTAAATGAGTTTTGATATTCAACGTCTGACCCTCGAAACAGAAAGAACGATTAAAATCTAAAACTCGAAGTTTGATTTCAGATATGATCTGGTCGCCCCCGCTGTGTTCCACCACCCCCCACCCCCCGCGTCGCCCCGCTCGGGCGACTCGGGCGGGACGCAACCCTAGTCGCCGGGGCTCCCCGTCCTTCTACCCCTCCCTCTGCCGCCGCCGGCCTATAGCCCGGGGGCTGACGGCGGGGGCGGGGGCCTTCCCTCTCTCCTGCGCCATGGGGGCGGTGCGGAGCCCCGCGGTGTGTGGAGGCACGGCCGATCTGGCCTTGGTGGCGTGGCGGGCCTGCCTTCCGGCGGCGGCGCGGCGGCCGCCTCGGCCTAGGGCGGATGGTGGCGGGTGTGGCGGCTGGCCTTGCTTCGGGCAGCGGCCTTGGCTGCGTTCGGCGGCGGCGGCCGAGTCGGCGGCGATGGACCATCTGACCTCGGTTCGGCGGTGGTGGCATATAGGGCCTGGTGGTTGGGTCGGCGCCATGTGTGGTTTGTCCTCCGGACAGATCTGGTCTGGCCGATGCGGCGGCTCAGATCGGCGGCGACCCGTGCACACGATGCTTGATGGAGGTTCCTCGAGCGGATCCGGGTGAAAACCTAGTTCTCGGCTTGATGCCAAGACCGGCGTTGGCGGCACTCTTTTGTGTCATTACCTTCTTGAAGGCATCGCCGTGGATAAGTTCCATACCTCTATCCGCTACCTCCGGGGGAAACCCTAGATCAGTAGATCAGATGACGGCGGCGCGTTGGTGTCGTTTCCTCCTTGGGGGCGTCATTCTTGGAGGCGTACACGGGTTCGAGGGACCAGTGGGCGGCTTTTTTTGTGGAGCGATGCTTCATCCTACACATTGATGACGGCGGATCTCGGCGGCGTGGTGCTGTGGAGACTCGGCGCCCAATGCGCGGTGCTGGACTCGCGCAGGAGGAGGTTGTTGTCTGGCGTCATGGTGGCGTCGATGGCAAAGTGGCCTGACAAGGTAGAAGCCTCAATATCTGCTCTGAAGACGGACCAGTGGAAGATGGCGGCGACGACACATGTGAGTGCGTCAGACCAGTTTATGCCCCAGACCCGGTATGTGGCTCGGCTGGGGCTTTTGGCTTTTGATGATAGGCTTAGGTGAGTGGACTGGGTATTTGGCCCAGCTAGCGTCCCTTCGTCATATGGATAGGAGTAGTGGCATATGATGCCAAGATGGCAGATTCAGGCATATTGTTGTAATACTTTGTAAGATCCTCGAAAATAAATCAATAAAGTGGCCGCATGCATCTCCAGATGCAGAGGCCGGTGGTCATCCTCCTTTTCTAAAAGAAAATGATCTGGTTGCAGCCCTTAGGTATATCATTAGCAACATGTTACAAATCGTGGCCACCACAAAATTGTGAAGGAGATTGTCCGCTAGGGAAAGAGCTTCCCTAAAAGCAATGGCTTCGAGCGATGCAACAGCCTGACGCCGTGAATCACCAGGGAAGATGAACCCAAATAATGTCCAGAAGAATCCCTGCATACTGCTGCCACCAATCCACCATTACCAGATCTTGCTAGACCACCGTCTACATGTATTTTTTAAACCCTGAATCAGTAGGCTTCTATAATAAAATTTTAAATTGGGCTTTTAAAATAAGCTGGGGAGGGGGCAACTTATTTTCACAGCCGACCATAAGCCCCAAAAGAACTGGCCCCTACTCCATGGCTTCACTTGCTCCTCCTCGTCATCAGAGAGGTCCATCTCGAGTTGGTCGAATAGCTCATCGACCTCGGCATCCCTCTTGTGATAATCCTCCTTCTCTTGCAATTTCCTATGTCGCGCCTCCTTCTGCTAGGAGAATGCAATGTTCTCACCTAGGAGCCCTGATTGGCCATGATGAGCTTCACAATAGAGCTCATCGTTGGCCTCGGCGTTGTGATGCACCTTGGTCCGGCGGTGTGCCTTCTCCTCTTTACGAGAGACTATCCGAACTTAAAGGGCGAGGAAATTCATGTACTTGACGTCCTTGAAAAAATTGAGCACCATCTGGTCTCGAAAGTGCCGAAGTGTCGTCGCGTCGTGTGCACGTGCCACTAACTCTGTGGTGTTAAAGGTGCCAAGCCACTTCTTCTACTCTATATCCGGGTTGCGGATCTCCACTGCGTAATGGCCCCAACGACCGGAGCATATGCCGCGATACGGCATGGAGCTCGGGGCCTGATGACACAAAGGCTGGGACATCTCCCAAGCCAGTGGAGGAGGAGCTCGCCGGCCGGCACGGTGGCGGAGAAGCTCGGCGGCGAAGAACCTCAGGGGCAGCCTGAATCAAATCAGGGTGGACAAAATCGACGGAGAGGACAAACTTTTAGCGGCGGGAGGATGGGCGGTCGGATTCAGGCGACGACTATGTTGGCTGTTGCGGGGGCTCAGGCAGTCGAATTCGCCGACGGGTTGGTGAAACGGCGTAAAGCTATTTAGAATCGACGGCTGCCGAGGGCGACAAGGCAGCTGCGGGGATGAAGGTTCAATGTGGACGGGAGGGTTCGCCCGACAGCTGAAATGGTTTTGCTGCAGCAACCAAAGTTTATGTATATTTGCATCACTTGTTGCAAAAAAATTGGGCACAATACCTATAAAGCATTTGCTAGAAGCGTGTTTTGGCCAAAGTGGCCCAAATGACAGTTTATACAATGGTATGATACCTAGGGGAATCTTCAAAGCGGACGCTCAAATCACGTGCAACCATCCGGATAGTATGGTCCGGACGGTGTTTACCCATCCACTGTGGGACTGTATGGGATTGCCGATTGGTCTGAACGTGTTTTTTCTCGTAAAGTCGAAACAAATTTGAAGGGCTTTGTAGGAGTCTGGACAACAGCCACGTAGAGCCTAAGATGGAGGTACATATTCGAGTTGAAGTGTGTGCATTATTTTGGGTCATATGAGATTATCAGAATGATGTTGCCTTTAACGGACAAAACATCATAATTTTTTTGCAAGTTATCTTCAGGGCGTCTGCTGGGACCCGTACGTGGTCGTTACTCAGTCATGTGGATCACAAGGAGCTTATGGATATTTGGTGCAATCGCTTGAATATGGTCACATAGGTTACACTTACAATCGGTTTGGATGGTTATCCAACAATAGAATAGATGTTTAACCATCTTACCCTATTTTCACCGGTTGTGACAATTTATTTTCGTCGTTTTGTTTGAGACCTTGTTTTGAACGTGGAACTTTGTGCAATAAAATGGTTGTGTGCCTCATGCGATGTAGAGGCCGGGGACTTTGCACCCAGGCTTCACGCCTTTTTGAATTTCTTTAAAAGAAAAACAAGGTCACGTAGGACTCTGACACCCCCAGCCCACCCAAAACCCCTTCCGGACCCTGCACGTCCATCTTCCCATCTTTCTTTGCATCTGTTTTCTCTTTTGCCTCCGCTGCCACTCTACCACCCCGGCCGCCCCGCCACACCCTTGCCGGAACTCAACGACTCCGTCTCCTCCAACGCTATATCCAAGCTTCATGCCGCTTCTCCTCCACCACTGTTCCATACCTCTCCCGCGTCCACCGCACAGATACCATCCGCCTCTACGACACTCACCATGCCCGACAACTGTTCGGTGAAATACTCGTGCTAATTTTTTTGTCCCTTCTTCTTTCAGTTCCACCATCATTTTTGAAGCAGTTACATCACATGATCTTTGGATTTGGCACGTTCTTTTCTGGCATGCCCTGGTCCCACAATGACATTAATGTGCTGCAGCGATCACCATTGTTTGCTAGGCTGGCTGAAGAAAAAGCTCCTCCTGGCTACTATATGGTTGACGGTATCTATCTTCCCTGGGCTACCTTTGTCAAGACCATCTCTGACCCAACTCAACCCGGCAATCCGACCCATGGGCGGCCGTGCCCATGGGCACCCGACCCGAATGGGTAGGGTATGGGTCGCCATCTTCACCCATGGGTAAGCCCGATGGGTAACCCGATTAATCATGGGTAGGGTATGGGCATAAGGTCCTGCCCGTGGGTCGCCCGATAAATATTAGTAATTAAAATATATTTTATTTTAGATGACACATGAACATTTTTAGTGAAGATACATGCCAATTAGTTCAACCTTTGAAGATATATGGTGTTTAGATCGCTGTCATTGAAAATACCGTGACATGCCTTCTCACTTCTCAGCATCCTAGGCCCATCAAACCTACCACGTTGCAGCCTATATCAATCAAGTGATCATGGCAGGCCGAACTTCTGAATCAACGAATTTAACTATAAAAATACTGGAACACTTGATATAGGCTGTTGTATTGGCCTGTTACAGCCCATGTAAAGCCCATGTGCATTAGCTGTGCCTGCTACCAGAGATGGACACGGTAAACTTTTACTACCACCTCGCTTGTTCGATGAGAGTGAACTTGGGGCGCTGCCTATATAAAGAGATACTCGGGAGCTCAGTGATACTTTGTTTAGTGCTGCCGCGCTGGTGTGCCCATCATTTGCGCTGGCCAATAATAACTGTTATAATAAATTTGTGCCACTGTTGTACAGGCTTTGGTATATGCTTTTGTGCCATGTTGTATACAGGCCTTTGGTGTGCACTGTACAGCAACCCGATGGGTAACCTGTCGGGTCTGATTACCAATCGGGTTTGGGTGTGGGTTTGCTTCGACGCCCATGGGCAGGGTCGTGGGCGAAGGGTAGACCCATTTAATATTACTGCCAGGTTCAGTCCCACTTTTCCTAAAATATATAGCAGTTAGAAAGAATGTTGAGTTTGAAGTTTTGCACGCATGTTTTAAATTGTTCGTGGACCCGCTAAATAATGGAATCCGAAGACATTATGGGAGGTGGAGTATGAGTGTAAGTATGCTGTTGTAGGTGGAGAACATGGATGATCTTAGGCCTTGTACAATGCTAGGTGATAGATGCTTAGAAAAATAAATCTGATTTTTTTAAGCATCAATATCTATTTCTACAGGAAAGACGACTAATTAAGCGTCTACCCTGTACAAATAAGCACGGATACTTAAGGAAAGTCTAATTTATTTTCCAAACACCTCTTCTAAGCACCTTGCATTGTACAAAGCCTTATCGAACTTCTAGACCAGAATACAACCACAAAAAAATCAACATCAAACAACTCATGAGAAACTGAAGAAAGATTTTATTAAGCAATCATTGGCGGTTATATAGGACAACATTTTTAGAGTGTAATAATTAACTTAGAACTGCTGCATTTAAACAGTTTTTGGCTAAACTAAAACTAGATATGACCATTTTTATCGTGCAGATATATGCGGACCTTTTAGAAGAAAAAAAAGAGAGCGGATGTATGCCACTAGCTTTGAATGGCCGACTTATATGCGGACCTTTTAGAAGAAAAAAAAGAGAGCGGATGTATGCCACTAGCTTTGAATGGCCGACTCTCACATCAGTGTCCACGTCAGCGTTGCATACGTGTCCCTTGCCTTGTACTCCTTCCATTTCCAAAGTAAGTGTCACGATTTTAGGTTAGTTTTAAACTACCAAGTCTACTGCACCACGTCACGACTCACGAACTTAAACAGCCATTTCCTCGCTATCTGATGGCTTCTATCGTTGCTTCAAATTGCTGTTACTACGTATGACCAGAAGACCTCCGCATAAATACGCCACTAGGGGCAAACTTCGACTACCCTTGTGTACTAAGAGGAAAACACAGGTTATGTAGAAGATCGAGCAAGTGAAGCCTGGTGAAAATTATACAAACAAACAAGAGAACCTCTAATAGCTCTTCTAAGTAGCGAGCCACTTGTAAATTAAATGTAGTACTCCCTCCGTCCCAAAATTCTTGTCTTAGATTTGTCTAAAATTCGTATTTAGACAAATCTAAGACAAGAATTTTGGGATGGAGAGAGTAAAAGACACGCATCAGCCTACTGTGCCGAAAAATAAACACAACAGCAGTGGTATTGAATTAGAAAACCATCATCGGAACTCTAGAGAATGAAACTAGGAGTGCACAAAGAACACAAAAAACAAGCGTCTGACCATTCATATGGGCTGCGACTGTGCCACTAGAGCACGTGAGCAATTATTTGGCATGGTTTATTTTGGCCACAATGCAAACACACTCCTAGTTAAATGGGGAGCATAGGTACCCCCAATAAACAGATCAGGTACGATAATCTCATGAACTGCTATGGAAGGCTACCAGGCGGTATAAACATTCAGATGACAAAATATCAAATGAAGTAGCCTGACAAATGGCATATCAGACAATCTAGAAAACTGAACAAGCTTTGGTGGTACCTATTGACAACCATATTCAACAACAATGAAGTTGAAAGAAGCAAATCAAATGAGAGTTCTACCAAACAATACTATGGACCCAAGTCCCCACAATCTGTAAATCAGAATCAAAATATGCTAACAACCATGATACAGAAAAGACTATCCTCTACAATGGCAACAAACTATAAAGGCAAATCCAACCATGTTCAGATATTGACAATCGGTCCACCAAGGAGATGATAAAAGGCTGGTGATGGGAACTACGACATGCAGACACTCAGGAGCGACCAAATAGCAATACAAAATGAATTTATATATGATATATCCAAAAAGAAACAGTGGGACAAATTATCAATATGGCTCTATCGGCATAACACATTTATACAGAACATGTGCATAACTCAAGTAACTTAAGCCTTGCAGCATACACTTGCTAAACCAGTGATCACGAACATACAGCATGCCAAGAGTACAAAATGAAATAAAGTAGCAATGCCAACCACACAATCACAAGAGGGTGTGCCATTCATGGCCCCAACAAATGGCTCTGTATAACACATTTGCAGATTAAATGCATCCCTCAAATAACTTAAGCCTAAAGCATACAGTTGCTAAACCAGCAATAACAAACATATAACATGCCTCATGTATAAATGTGATGCAGGAATAAAGCAGCAATGCCAACCACATAGTCGCAGGAGGGCATGACCATTCACGTGCCCAAGAAAGGCATATGCATAGATACCGGTCACACAAGGAAAGCATGTAATCAAAACATGTCAGTCTAAAATTAAAAGTGAACAACAATATTTAAACTACCAACATCCACAAGGCAAGCAATAAAACGGATAAAGGTGAAGGAATTCTACGACCACAAAATCCAAATGGAAGCAATGCTCTAACAAGCATCATGAGTAAACAAGAAAGCACAGGTCACACCAGCAACGAATTTCCGGAAGGGGAAATCCAGATTCCATAAAATCATCATTTTGCAAAGGAAGTACTGTTAAAGGTAGCTTTCAGTTTAAACAGCAATCAGCATGCAAGGCATTTTCATTGCTTATGTGCAGAAGGAACAACATCATGCATACCACGGCACCAAATATAAATCATCCAACTAAATTTCCATACATTTGGGTGATGAAACAAATACTAGAACATAACAAGATTCCACTAGTACTAAATCCAACAATCATCAAATAGCAGGAAACGCACTAATAAGTTGTAACATGTCAAACAGTTGAACTCATTTCACGCATTGGTAAGAATAGAGATGTCTCCATACCATCAAGCAATCATCTAGAGATGCAAACCATTAATAACCATCAATGGATAGATCAGAGACAGAAATAAAGTGCAGAACCGTAGCAGTAAGCCAGCAACCATAACGATAATAGTATAACCAAGCATACAGCCTAGCTCGGTTGACAAAGTGTGTACACATTCATCGTCACCACCAAAAGCCCGTAGATGATTAAGGAAAAACACGGATGAAACATAACCATTCTCCAGATTACCTAAGTTTTTGTAGTCTATTAAGCAACTAACTGATAGAAGACATATTACTCTCAGTTCGGTACTAACAGCATCACCACGACAAACTCATCAAATCTTCCATAAGCTGTAGCAGCAGAGCAAAACTTCCTGCGCACCAGAGCACCAGATTACCTCTTGAGGCGGAGGTAGATCAGAACGACGGCAGCCGTGATGGCAGCACCAGCGGCCGCCCCCGCTGCCATCCCCTGCCAGGCGACCCCTTCTTCCTTCGGGACCCCAGCGTCCGGAGCAGCCTCCCTGTCCTTCACGGTGGTAGCATCGGCGGAAGCCTTCAGGGCGTCGATCTCCTTCTCGAGCTTGAGCTTCGCCTGACGAACGGTCTCCACCTCGGCCGTGAGCTCCTGGCGTTGGCGCTCGTCGGCCTCACGGTCAGCCTTCTTGCGGTCGAGGAGGGCCTGGAGGCGCTCGACCTCGGCACGGAGCGAGGCCACCTCTTCTTCGGTGGTGGCGGCGGCGTGCTCGGCGGTGGCGACGTCGTCCCGGGCCTGGGAGAAGAGGCCCTCGAGGCGGTGGGCCTCCGCGGCGAGGGTCTTGTTCTCCTGGCTGGCGTTGGCGAGCTGCTCCTCGAGGTCGAGCTTGGTGGCGCGGAGGTCCTCGATCTCGGCGTTGGCGGCGACGGCGGCGTAGGACTTGGCGGGGTGGACGGCGTCGGCGAGGGTGACCTCCTCGCCCGCGACGTCTCCGTTGGGCGCAGCCTTCTCGACCTCCGCGGAGGCGGCGGCGGCGGGGGAGACGAGGGTTTCGTCGCCGTTCTCCATGGGGGATCGGTGGGTTTTGGTGTCTTGGAGCGTGGTTTCTGTGCGCGATGGGCGGCGGCGGTTGTGGGGAAAGGCTCTGCTGGAAAAGGAGAGGCTTCTTTCTCCTCCCCCTCCTCTTTGTGAATCGCGCGTGGTGCGGGGTTGGGAGCCCGGAAATATCTGGATGCGCGGCTCCGCTATGGCTCCATGACGTGTGGGTCCCTTTGCTTGGGGTTGCATCGTGGCCATACCTGTCGGTTATTCTCGGCCAGTCTGAGGAACGTGCGTGACGGCGACGCCGATATGGTGGGTCCGGGTGGCAGTGTCTACAACGGCGCTTGCGTGTTGAGGAGGTTGGTGCCGGGGGCGATTGGGCAAATGGAAGACGTCGTCGTCATCGGACCCTGTCAATGTAGTGCGCTGCATCATTATTGCACGTTCTTGCCCTGTGGGCTCGCGTCGCGGGAGTAGCAGCCCAATGCCATTTTCCTGTGCCGCTTTCTACTTTCCATCTAATATTTTCGGCCCACTACGACGGCACATAAAGTTTTTTTTCGAACTTGCATAAAGTTTTTTAATGACAATACCGGCCTTGGAGGTCCCATATAGATAAAGATGCTACATGACAAAAAGTAGTTTGAGGCATCTACATTGATTCCACTCTACCCCGCGTCGTCCGCTCCTGGGCGAATCGGGGGGTGAATCGCTAGCTCCGTCCAAGACCCGCCCCCTCCCTCCACCGTCGCCGGCGGCCGATGCGGGCTTCGCCTGTGCAGCTGTGGGCGGCGGGGGGCGTCCTTGCGTGCTCCGCTCCCTGGCTGCGCTCCCCATCCTTCGTTGCCGACGCCATCCGCTCCTCTCTGTCAACCTCCCTGGGAGTGGCGCTCAACCCCGGATCCGGCTGCTACGGCGTTGCTACTTGTGAGCTGCGTAGGGATTTCTTCGAAAAGGAGATGGTGATGCAATACAGTAAACATAATTATTTTTCTCAATTAAGAACCAAAGTTATCAATCCAGTAGGAGAACCACACATAACCTCGTTAGCAGCACATGCACACACGAAACAAAATACGGTTGGGGAACGTAGTAATTCAAAAAAATTCCTACGATCACACATGATCTATCTAGGAGAAGCATAGCAACGAGCGGGGAGAGTGTGTCCACGTACCCTCGTAGACCGAAAGCGGAAGCGTTTAGTAACGCGGTTGATGTAGTCGAACGTCTTCACGATCCAACCGATCCAAATACCGAATGTACGGCACCTCCGTGTTCTGCACACGTTTAGCATGATGACGTCTCTCGAGCTCTTGATCCAGTTGAGGATGAGGGAGATTTTCGTCAGCATGACGGCGTGGTGAAGGTGATGATGAAGTTACCGGCGCAGGGCTTCGCCTAAGCACTACGACGATATGACCGAGGTGTGTAACTGTGGAGGGGGGCACCGCACACGGCTAATATGAGCATCCAGGTTCCGCTATTGGTTATTGACCGGAGACAAGTCTCGGTCATGTCTACATAGTTCTCGAACCTGTAGGGTCCGCATGCTTAACGTTCGATCACGATCGGTATTATGAGTTTATGTGTTCTGATGTACGAAGGTTCTTATGAGTCCCGGATGTGATCACGGACATGACGAGGAGTCTCGAAATGGTCGAGACATAAAGATTGATATATTGGAAGGTTATGTTTGGACACCGGAAAGGTTTCGGATAGGTTCGGGCATTTTCCGGAGTATCGGGGGGGTTACCGGAACCCCCGGGGGGTTAATGGGCCTTCATGGGCTTTAGTGGAAGAGAGGAGGAGGCGGCCAGGTGGAGGCTCGCGCCCTCCCAAGCCCAATCCGAATTGGGGGGGGGCTTTCCTTCTCTCCCCCTTCTTCTTTCCTTCCCCTCCTAGTTGGACTAGGAAAGGGGGGAACCTACTCCTGGTAGGAGTAGGATTCCCTCCCCCTTGGGGCGCGCCCCTTGAGGCCGGCCGGCCCCCTCCTCCACTCCTTTATATACGGGGGAGGGGGCACCCCATAGACACACAAGTTGATTTCTTAGCCATGTGCGGTGCCCCCCTCCACAGATTTCCACCTCGGTCATATTGTCATAGTGCTTAGGCGAAGCCCTGCGTCGGTAACTTCATCATCACCATCACCACGCTGTCATGCTGACGGAACTCTCCCTCGGCCTCAGCTGGATCTAGAGATCGAGGGACGTCACCGAGCTGAACGTGTGCAGATCGCGGAGGTGTCGTGCGTTCGGTACTTGATCGGTTGGATCACGAAGACGTTTGACTACATCAACCGCGTTACTTAACGCTTCCGCTTTCGGTCTACGAGGGTACATGGACACACTCTCCCCGCTCGTTGCTATGCTTCTCCTAGATAGATCTTGCGTGATCGTAGGAAAATTTTGAAATACTACGTTCCCCAACAGTGGTATGAGAGCTAGGTCTATGCGTAGATGTTATATGCACGAGTAGAACACAAAGAGTTGTGGGCGATAATATTCATATTGCTTACCAGCATGTCATACTTTGATTCGGCGGTATTGTTGGATGAAGCGACGCAGACCGACATTACATGACCGCGTTCATGAGACTGGTTCTACCGCCGTGCTTTGCACACAGGTGGCTAGTGGGTGTCTGTTTCTCCAACTTTAGTTGAATTAAGTGTGACTACGCCCGATCCTTGTTGAAGGTTAAAACAACACACTTAACGAAAAATCATTATGGTTTTGATGCGTAGGTAAGAACGGTTGTTGCTAAGCCCGTAGCAGCCACATAAAGCTTGCAACAACAAAGTAGAGGACGTCTAACTTGTTTTTGCAGGGCTTGCTGTGATGTGATATGGTCAAGACGTGATGATATATAATTTGTTGTATGAGATGATCATGTTTTGTAACAGTTATCGGCAACTGGAAGGAGCCGTATGGTTGTCGCTTGCTTTATTGTATGAAATGCAATTGCCATGCAATTGCTTTACTTTATCACTAAGTGGTAGCGATAGTTGTAGAAGCAATAGTTGGCGAGACGACAACGATGATTCGATGGAGATCAAGGTGTCAAGCCGGTGACGATGGTGATCATGACGGTGCTTTGGAGATGGAGATCAAAGGCACAAGATGATGATGGCCATATCATATCACTTATATTGATTGCATGTGATGTTTATCCTTTATGCATCTTATTTTGCTTAGTACGGCGGTAGCATTATAAGATGATCTCTCACTAAATTTCAAGGTATAAGTGTTCTCCCTGAGTATGCACCGTTGCGACAGTTCGTCGTGCCGAGACACCACGTGATGATCGGGTGTGATAAGCTCTACGTTCACATACAACAGGTGCAAGCCAGTTTTGCACACGCGGAATACTCGGGTTAAACTTGACGAGCCTAGCATATACAGATATGGCCTCGGAACACTGAGACCGAAAGGTCGAGCGTGAATCATATAGTAGATATGATCAACATAGTGATGTTCACCATTGAAAACTACTTCATCTCACGTGATGATCGGACATGGTTTAGTTGATATGGATCACGTGATCACTTAGATGATTAGAGGGATGTCTATCTAAGTGGGAGTTCTTAAGTAATATGATTAATTGAACTTTAATTTATCATGAACTTAGTACCTGATAGTATTTTGCATGTCTATGTTGTTGTAGATAAATGGCCCGTGCTACTGTTCCACTGAATTTTAATGCGTTCCTAGAGAAAGCGTAGTTGAAAGATGATGGTAGCAACTACACGGACTGGGTCCGTAACTTGAGGATTATCCTCATTGCTGCACAGAAGAATTACGTCATGGAAGCACCGCTAGGTGCAAGACCCGCTGCAGGAGCAACGCCGGACGTTGTGAACGCCTGGCAGAGCAAAGCTGATGAGTACTCGATAGTTCAGTGTTCCATGCTTTACGACTTAGAACCAGGACTTCAACGATGTTTTGAACGTCATGGAGCATATGAGATGTTCCAGAAGTTGAAGTTAATATTTTAAGCAAATGCCCGGATTGAGAGATATGAAGTCTCCAATAAGTTCTACAGCTGCAAAATGGAGGAGAATAGTTCTGTCAGTGAGCATATACTCAGAATGTCTGGGTACCACAATCACTTGACTCAACTGGGAGTTAATCTTCCGGTTGATAGTGTCATTGACAAAGTTCTTCAATCACTACCACCAAGCTACAAAAGCTTCGTGATGAACTATAATATGCAAGGGATGGATAAGACAATTCCCGAGCTCTTCGCGATGCTAAAGGCTGCAGAGGTAGAAATCAAGAAGGAGCATCAAGTGTTGATGGTCAACAAGACCACTAGTTTCAAGAAGAAGGGCAAAGGGAAGAAGGGGAACTTTAAGAAGAACGGCAAGCAAGTTGTTGCTCAAGTGAGGA
The DNA here is from genome assembly GCF_018294505.1 of Triticum aestivum. NCBI lineage: Eukaryota > Viridiplantae > Streptophyta > Magnoliopsida > Poales > Poaceae > Triticum > Triticum aestivum. The sequence continues at coordinate 360,844,593 of NC_057802.1, read as the reverse complement.
AGCCCAAGTCTGGAGCTAAGCCTGAGACTGAGTGCTTCTACTGCAAAGGGATTGGTCACTCAAAGCGGAACTGCCCCAAGTATTTGGCGAATAAGAAGGATGGCAAAGTGAAAGGTATATTTGATATACATGTTATTGATGTGTACTTAACTAATGCTCGTAGTAGCGCCTGGGTATTTGATACTGGTTCTGTTGCTCATATTTGCAACTCGAAACAGGGGCTACGGATTAAGCGAAGATTAGCTAAGGACGAGGTGACGATGCGCGTGGGAAATGGTTCCAAAGTCGATGTGATCGCCGTCGGCATGCTACCTCTACATCTACCTTCGGGATTAGTTTTAGATCTGAATAATTGTTATTTGGTGCCAGCGTTAAGCATGAACATTATATCTGGATCTTGTTTGATGCGAGACGGTTATTCATTTAAATCAGAGAATAATGGTTGTTCTATTTATATGAGTATTATCTTTTATGGTCATGCATCCTTGATGAGTGGTCTATTTTTACTAAATCACGATAGTAGTGATTCACATAATCATAGTATTGAAGCCAAAAAATATAAGTTCAATAATGATAGTGCAACTTATTGGTGGCACTGCCGTTTAGGTCATATTGGTGTAAAGCACATGAATAAACTCCATGCGGATGGGCTTTTGGAATCACTTGATTATGAATCACTTGATGCTTGCGAACCATGCCTCATGGGCAAGATGACTAAAACTCCGTTCTCCGGAACAATGGAGCGAGCAACAGACTTGTTGGAAATAATACATACTGATGTATGCGGTCCAATGAGTGTTGAGGCTCGCGGCGGGTATCGTTATTTTCTGACCTTCACAGATGATTTGAGCAGATATGGGTATATCTACTTGATGAAACATAAGTCTGAAACATTTGAAAAGTTCAAAGAATTTCAGAGTGAAGTGGAAAATCATCGTAACAAGAAAATAAAGTTTCTATGATCTGATCGTGGAGGTGAATATTTGAGTTACGAGTTTGGTCTTCATTTGAAACAATGCGAAATAGTTTCGCAACTCACGCCACCCGGAACACCACAGCGTAATGGTGTGTCCGAACGTCGTAACCGCACTTTATTAGATATGGTGCGATCTATGATGTCTCTTACTGATTTACCGCTATCGTTTTGGGGTTATGCTTTAGAGACGGCTGCATTTACGTTAAATAGGGCACCATCTAAATCCGTTGAGACGACGCCATATGAACTATGGTTTGGCAAGAAACCCAAGTTGTCGTTTCTTAAAGTTTGGGGCTGCGATGCTTATGTGAAAAAGCTTCAACCTGATAAGCTCGAACCCAAATCGGATAAATGTGTCTTCATAGGATACCCAAAGGAAACTATTGGGTACACCTTCTATCACAGATCCGAAGGCAAGATATTCGTTGCTAAGAATGGATCCTTTCTAGAGAAGGAGTTTCTCTCAAAATAAGTGAGTGGGAGGAAAGTAGAACTTTATGAGGTAATTGTACCTGCTCCCTCATTGGAAAGTAGTTCATCACAGAAATCAGTTCCAGTGATTCATACACCAATTAGTGAGGAAGCTAATGATGATGATCATGAAGCTACTGATCAAGTTACTACCAAACCTCGTAGGTCAACCAGAGTAAGATCCACACCAGAGTGGTACAGCAATCCAGTTCTGGATGTCATGTTACTTGACCATGACGAACCTATGAACTATGAGGAAGCGATGATGAGCCCAGATTCCGCGAAATGGCTTGAGGCCATGAAATCTGAGATGGGATCCATGTATGAGAACAAAGTGTGGACTTTGGTTGACTTGCCCGATGATCGGCAAGCCAGAGAGAATAAATGGATCTTCAAGAAGAAGACTAACGCTAACGGTAATGTTACTGTCTACAAAGCTCGACTTGTTGCGAAAGGTTTTCGACAAGTTCAAGGAGTTGACTATGATGAGACTTTCTCACCCGTAGCGATGCTTAAGTCTGTCCGAATCGTGTTAGCAATTGCCGCATTTTATGATTATGAAATTTGGCAAATGGATGTCAAAACTGCATTCCTGAATGGATTTCTGGAAGAAGAGTTGCATATGATGCAACCAGAAGGTTTTATCGATCCAAAGGGTGCTAACAAAGTGTGCAAGCTCCAGCGATCCATTTATGGACCGATGCAAGCCTCTCGGAGTTGGAATAAACATTTTGATAGTGTGATCAAAGCATATGGTTTTATACAGACTTTTGGAGAAGCATGTATTTACAAGAAAGTGAGTGGGAGCTCTGTAGCATTTCTAATATTATATGTGGATGACATACTGCTGATTGGAAATGATATAGAATTTCTGGATAGCATAAGAGGATTCTTGAATAAGGGTTTTTCTATGAAAGACCCCGGTGAAGCTGCTTACATATTGGGCATCAAGATCTATAGAGATAGATCAAGACGATTAATTGGACTTTCACAAAGCACATACCTTGATAAGATTTTGAAGAAGTTCAAAATGGATCAGTCAAAGAAAGGGTTCTTGCCTGTATTACAAGGTGTGAAGTTGAGTGAGACTCAATGCCCCACCACTGCAGAAGATAGAGAGAAAATGAAAGTCATTCCCTATGCCTCAGCCATAGGTTCTATCATGTATGCAATGTTGTGTACCAGACCTGATGTGTGCCTTGCTATAAGTATAGTAGGGAGGTACCAAAGTAATCCAGGAGTGGATCAGTGGACAGCGGTCAAGAACATCGTGAAATACCTGAAAAGGACTAAGGATATGTTTCTCGTTTATGGAGGTGACAAAGAGCTCGTTGTAAATGGTTACGTCGATGCAAGCTTTGACACTGATCCGGATGACTCTAAGTCTCAAACCGGATACGTATTTATATTGAATGGTGGAGCTATCAGTTGGTGCAGTTCCAAACAGAGCGTCGTGGCGGGATCTACGTGTGAAGCGGAGTACATAGCTGCTTCGGAAGCAGCAAATGAAGGAGTCTGGATGAAGGAGTTCATATCCGATCTAGGTGTCATACCTAGTGCATCGGGTCCAATGAAAATCTTTTGTGACAATACTGGTGCAATTGCCTTGGCAAAGGAATCCAGATTTCACAAGAAGACCAAGCACATAAAGAGACGCTTCAATTCCATCCGTCATCAAGTGTCGGAAGGGGACATAGAGATTTGCCAGATACATACAGATCTGAATGTTGCAGACCCGTTGACTAAGCCTCTCTCACGAGCAAAACATGATCAGGACCAAGACTCCATGGGTGTTAGAATCATTACTATGTAATCTAGATTATTGACTCTAGTGCAAGTGGGAGACTGAAGGAAATGTGCCATAGAGACAATAATAAAGTTGTTATTTACATTTCCTTATATCATGTTTATTATTCATGCTAGAATTGTATTAACCGGAAACTTAGTACATGTGTTAAGACGTAGACAAACAGAGTGTCCCTAGTATGCCTCTACTTGACTAGCTTGTTTATCAAAGATGGTTATGTTTCCTAGCCATAGACATGTGTTGTCAGTTGATGAACGGGATCACACCATTGGAGAATGATGTGATGGACAAGACCCATCTGTTAGCTTAGCAATATGATCGTTTAGTTTGTTGCTATCGCTTTCATCATGACTTATACATGTTCCTCTGACTATGAGATTATGCAGCTCCCGAATACCGGAGGAACACTTAGTGTGCTATCAAATGTCACAACGTAACCGGGTGATTATAAAGATGCTCTACATGTGTCTCCGATGGTATTTGTTGAGTTGGCATAGATCGAGGTTAGGATTTGTCACTCCGATTGTCGGAGAAGTATCTCTGGGCCCTCCCGTTAATGCACATCACTATAAGCCTTGCAAGCAATGTGACTAAGGAGTTAGTTGTGGGATGATGCACTACGAAACGAGTAAAGAGACTTGCCGGTAACGAGATTGAACTAGGTATAGTGATACCGACGATCGAATCTCGGGCAAGTAACATACCGATGACAAAGGGAACAACGTATGTTGTTATGCGGTTTGACCGATAAAGATCTTCGTAGAATATGTGGGAGCCAATATGAGCATCCAGGTTCCTCTATTGGTTATTGACCGGAGATAAGTCTCGGTCATGTCAACATAATTATCGAACCCATAGGGTCCGCACGCTTAACGTTCGATGACGATCAGTATTATGAGTTTATGTGTTTTGATGTACCGAAGGTTGTTTGGAGTCCCGGATGTGATCACGGACATGACAAGGAGTCTCGAAATGGTCGAGACATAAAGATTGATATATTGGAAGGTTATGTTTAGACACCGGAAAGGTTTCGGATAGGTTCAGGCATTTTCCGGAGTACCGGGGGGTTACCGCCTTCATGGGCTTTAGTGGAAGAGAGGAGGAGGCAGCCAGGTGGAGGCTCGCGCCCCCCAAGCCCAATCCGAATTGGGGGGGCCTTTCCTTCTCTCCCTCTTCCTCTTTCCTTCCCCTCCTAGTTGGACTAGGAAAGGGGGGAACCTACTCCTAGTAGGAGTAGGATTCCCCTCCTTGGGGCGCGCCCCTTGATGCCGGTCGGCCCCCTCCTCCACTCCTTTATATACGGGGGAGGGGGCACCCCATAGACACACAAGTTGATTTCTTAGCCGCGTGCGGTGCCCACTTCCACAGATTTCCACCTCGGTCATATTGTTGTAGTGCTTAGGCGAAGCCTTGCGTCGGTAACTTCATCATCACCGTCACCACGCCGTCGTGCTGACGGAACTCTCCCTCGGCCTCAGCTGGATCTAGAGACCGAGGGACGTCACCGAGCTGAACGTGTGCAGATCGCGGAGGTGTCGTGCGTTCGGTACTTGATTGGTTGGATCGCGAAGATGTTCGACTACATCAACCACGTTACTTAACGCTTCCGCTTTCGGTCTACGAGGGTACGTGGACACACTCTCCCCGCTCGTTGCTATGCTTCTCCTAGATAGATCTTGCGTGATCGTTGGAAAATTTTGAAATACTACGTTCCCCAACAGTATATAAAGGAGGGAGGGAGAGAGGACGTCCCCCTAGGGGTGCGCCAAGAGTATGGAGCCCTACTAGGACTTCCAAGTCCTAGTAGGAATCCCTTTCCTTTTCGGAGTAGGAGAGAAGGAAAGAGGGAAAGAGAGAGGGAGTAGGAAAGGGCAAGGGGGGCGCCGCCCCCTTCCCCTAGTCCAATTCGGACCCATGGGGGGGGCACCACCTACCCTTTGGCCTGCCTCCTCTTTTCCCTATGGCCCAATAAGGCCCATTACTTCTCCCGGTGAATTCCCATAACTCCCCGGTACTCCGAAAGATACCCGAATCACTCGGAACATTTCCGATGTCCGAATATAGCCTTCCAATATATGAATCTTTACCTCTCGACCATTTCGAGACTCTTCATCATGTCCGTGATCTCATCCGGGACTCCGAACAAACTTCGGTCATCAAATCACATAACTCATAATACAAATAGTCATCGAACATTAAGCATGCAGACCCTACGGGTTCGAGAACTATGTAGACATGACCGACACATCTCCGGTCAATAACCAATAGCGGAACCTAGATGCTCATATGGGCTCCTACATATTCTACGAAGATCTTTATCGGTCAAACCGCATAACAACATACGTTATTCCCTTTGTCATCGGTATGTTACTTGCCCGAGATTCGATCGTCGGTATCCTCATACCTAGTTCAATCCCGTTACCGGCAAGTCTCTTTACTCGTTTCGTAATGCATCATCCCACAACTAACTCATTAGTCACATTGCTTGCAAGGTTTATAGTGATGTGCATTACCGAGAGGGCCCAGAGATAACTCTCCGATACACAGAGTGACAAATCCTAATCTTGATCTATGCCAACCCAAAAAACACCTTCGGAGACACCTGTAGAGCATCTTTATAATCACCCAGTTAAGTTGTGACGTTTGATAGCACACAAGGTGGTCCTCTGGTATTCAGGAGTTGCATAATCTCATAGTCAGAGGAATATGTATAAGTCATGAAGAAAGCAATAGCAATTAAACTAAATGATCATTATTCCAAGCTAACGGATGGGTCTTGTCCATCACATCATTCTCCTAATGATGTGATCCCGTTCATCAAATGACAACACATGTCTATGGTCAGGAAACTTAACCATCTTTGATTAACGAGCTAGTCTAGTAGAGGCATACTAGGGACACTTTGTTTTGTCCATGTATTCACACCTGTATCAAGTTTCCGGTTAATACAATTGTAGCATGAATAATAAACATTTATCATGATATAAGGAAATATAAATAACAACTTTATTATTGCCTCTAGGGCATATTTCCTTCAGTCTCCCACTTGCACTAGAGTCAATAATCTAGTTCACATCGCCATGTGATTTAACACCAATAGTTCACATCACCATGTGATTAACACCCATAGTTCACATCGCCATTTGACCAACACCTAAAGGGTTTACTAGAGTTAGTAATCTAGTTCACATCGCCATGTGATTAACACCCAAAGAGTACTAAGGTGTGATCATGTTTTGCTTGTGAGCTAAATTTTAGTCTACGGGTCTGCCATATTCAGATCCGTATGTATTTTGCAAATTTCTATGTCTACAATGCTCTACACGGAGCTACTCTAGCTAATTGCTCCCACTTTCAATATGTATCCAGATCGAGACTCGGAGTCATCCGGATAGGTGTCAAAGCTTGCATCGACGTAACTCTTTACGACGAACTCTTTATCACCTCCATAACCGAGAAATATTTCCTTAGTCCTTTAAGGATAATTTTGATCGTTGTCCAATGATCTACTCCTGGATCACTATTGTACCCCCTTGCCAAACTCATGGCAAGGTACACAATAGGTCTGGTATACAACATGGCATACTTTATAGAATCTATGACTGAGGCATAGGGAATGACTTTCATTTTTTCTATTTTATGCCGTGGTCGGGTTTTGAGTCTTAGTCAACTTCACGCCTTGCAACACAGGCAAGAACTCCTTCTTTGACTATTCCATTTTGAACTACTTCAAAATCTTGTCAAGGTATGTACTCATTGAAAAAATCTTTATCAAGCGTCTTGATCTATCCCTACAGATCTTGGTGCTCAATGTGTAAGCAGCTTCACCGAGGTCTTTCTTTGAAAAACTCCTTTCAAACACTCCTTTATGCTTTCCAGGAAATTCCGATCAACAATATATACTTATCAGAAAGGCTGCAGTGCTCCCACTCACTTTCTTGTAAATACAGGCTTCACCGCAAGTCTGTATAATACTATATGCTTTGATCAACTCATCAAAGCGTATATTCCAACTCCGAGATGCTTGCACCAGTCCATAGATGGATCGCTGGAGCTTGCACATTTTGTTAGCACCTTTGGGATTGATAAAACCTTCTGGTTGCATCACATACAACTTTTCTTTAATAAATCCATCAAGGAATGTAGTTTTGATATCCATTTGCCAAATTGCATTAAATGCGGCAACTGCTAACATGATTCAGACAGACTTAAGCATCAATACGAGTGAGAAAATCTCAACACCTTGAACTTGTCAAAAACCTTTTTGCAACAATTCGAGTTTTGTAGATAGTAACACTATCATCAGCGCCCGTCTTCCTCTTGAAGATCCATTTATTCTCAATGGCTTGCCGATCATCGGGCAAGTCCATCAAAGTCCATACTTTGTTCTCATACATGGATCCTATCTCAGATTTCATGGCCTCAAGCCATTTTGCGGAATCTGGGCTGATCATCGCATCCTCATAGTTCATAGGTTCGTCATGGTCTAGTAACATGACTTCCAGAACAGGATTATCGTACCACTCTGGTGCGGACCGTAATCTAGTTGACCTACGAGGTTCGGTATTAACTTGATCTAAAGTTTCATGATCATCATCATTAGCTTCCTCACTAATTGGTGTAGGCATCACTGGAACTGATTTCTGTGATGAACTAATTTCCAATTCGGGAGAAGGTACAATTACCTCATCAAGTTCTACTTTCCTCCCACTCACTTCTTTCGAGAGAAACTCCTTCTCTAGAAAGGATCCATTCTTAGCAACGAATATCTTGCCTTTAGATCTGTGATAGAAGGTGTACCCAACAGTTTCCTTTGGGTATCCTATGAAGACGCATTTCTCCGATTTGGGTTCGAGCTTATCAGGTTGAAGCTTTTTCACATAAGCATCGCAGCCCCAAACTTTAAGAAACGACAGCTTAGGTTTCTCGCCAAACCATAGTTCATACGGTGTCGCCTCAACGGATTTAGATGGTGCCCTATTTAACATGAATGCAGTTGTCTCTAATGCATAACCCTTAAACGATAATGGTAAATTGGTAAGAGACATCATAGATCGCACCATATCTAATAAAGTACGGTTACGATGTTCGGACACACCATTACGCTGTGGTGTTCCAGGTGGCGTGAGTTGCGAAACTTATTCCACATTGTTTCAAATGAAGGACAAACTCGTAACTCAAATATTTGCCTTCCCGACCAGATCATAGAAACTTTATTTCCTTGTTACGATGATTCTCCACTTCACTCTAAAATTCTTTGAACCTTTTCAAATGTTTCAGACTTGTGTTTCATTAAGTATATATACCCATATCTACTCAAATCATCTGTGAAGGTTTAGAAAATAACGATACCTGCAGCGAGCCTCAACACTCATCGGACCGCATACATCAGTATGTATTATTTCCAATAAGTCAGTTGCTTGCTCCATTGTTCCGGAGAACGGAGTCTTAGTCATCTTGCCCATGAGGCATTGTTCGCAAGCATCAAGTGATTCCAAAAGTCCATCAGCATGGAGTTTCTTCATGGGCTTTACACCAATATGACCTAAACGGCAGTGCCACATATAAGTTGCACTATCATTATTAACTTTGCATCTTTTGGCTTCAATATTATGAATATGTGTGTCACTACGATCGAGATTCAATAAACCATTTATATTGAGTGTATGACCATAGAAGGTTTTATTCATGTAAATAGAACAATAATTATTTTTTAATTTAAATGAATAACCGTATTGCAATAAACATGATCCAATCATATTCATGCTCAACGCAAACACCAAATAACATTTATTTTAGGTTCAACACTAATCCCGAAGGTAAAGGGAGTATGCGATGGTGATCTTATCAACCTTGGAATCACTTCCAACTCACATCATCACCTCGCCCTTAACTAGTCTCTGTTTATTTTGCAACTCCCGTTTCGAGTTACTACTCTTAGCAACTGAACCAGTATCAAATACCGAGGGGTTGCTATAAACACTAGTGAAGTACACATCAATAACATGTATATCAAATATACCTTTGTTCAGTTTTCCATCCTTCTTATCCGCCAAGTATCTAGGGCAGTTCCACTTCCAGTGACCATTTCCTTTGCAGTAGAAGCACTCAGTTTCAGGCTTGGGTCTAGCTTTGGGCTTCTTCATGGGAGTGGCAACTTGCTTGCCATTCTTCTTGATGTTCCCTTTCTATCCCTTGCCCTTTTACTTGAAACTAGTGGTCTTGTCAACCATCAACACTTGATGCTTTTCTTGATTTCTACCTTCGCTGATTTCAGCATCGCGATGAGCTCGGGAATCGTTTTTGCCATCCCTTGCATATTATAGTTCATCACGAAGTTCCAGTAACTTGGTGATAGTGACTAGAGAACTTTGTCAATCATTATCTTATCTGAAAGATTAACTCCCACTTGATTCAAGCGATTGTAGTACTCAGACATTCTGAGCACGGGCTCACTGGTTGAGCTATTCTCCTCCATCTTGTAGGCAAAATACTTGTCAGAGGTCTAATACCTCTCGACTCGGGCATGAGTCTGAAATACCAATTTCAGCTCTTGGAACATCTTATATGCTCCTTGGCGTTCAAAACGTTTTTGAAGTCCCGGTTCTAAGCCGTAAAGCATCGTGCACTAAACTATCAAGTAGTCATCATATTGAGCTTTGTCAAACGTTCATAACGTATGCATCTGCTCCTGCAATAGGTTTGTCACCTAGCGGTGCATCAAGGATATAATTCTTCTGTGTAGCAATGAGGATAATCCTCAGATCACGGACCCAGTCCGCTTCATTGCTACTAACATCTTTCAACTTATTTTTCTCTAGGAACATATGAAAAATAAACGGGGAGCTACATCGCGAGCTATTGATCTACAACATAATTTGCAAATACTATCAGGACTAAGTTCACGATAAATTAAAGTTCAATTAATCATATTACTTAAGAACTCCCACTTAGATAGACATCCCTCGAGTCATCTAAATGATCACGTGATCCAAATTAACTAAACCATGTCCGATCATCATGTGAGATGGAGTACTCTTCAATGGTGAACATCTCTATGTTGATCATATCTACTATATGATTCATGCTCGACCTTTCGGTCTCCAGTGTTCCGAGGCCATATATGCATATGCTATGCTCGTCAAGTTTAACCTGAGTATTCTGCACGTGCAAAACTGGCTTGCACCAGTTGTATGTGAACGTAGAGCTTATCACACCCGATCATCACGTGGTGTCTCGGCACGACGAACTGTAGCAATGGTGCATACTCAGGGAGAACACTTACACCTTGAAATTTAGTGAGGGGTCATCTTATAATGCTACCGCCGTACTAAGCAAAATAAGATGCATAAAAGATAAACATCACATGCAATCAAAATACGTGATGTGATATGGTCATCATCATCTTGTGCCTTTGATCTCCATCTCCAAAGCACCGTCATGATCTCCATCGTCACCGGCTTGACACCTTGATCTCCATCGTATCGTCGTTGTCGTCTCGCCAACTATTTCTTCTACGACTATCGCTACCGCTTAGTGATAAAGTAAAGCAATTACATGACGATTGCATTTCATACAATAAAGCGACAACCATAAGGATCCTGCCAGTTGCCGATAACTTTTACAAAACATGATCATCTCATACAACAATTTATATCTCATCATGTCTTGACCATATCACATCACAACATGCCCTGCAAAAACAAGTTAGACGTCCTCTACTTTGTTGTTGCAAGTTTTACGTGGGTGCTACGGGCTTCTAGCAAGAACCGTTCTTACCTACGCATCAAAACCACAATGATTTTTCGTCAAGTGTGTTGTTTTAACCTTCAACAAGGACCGGTCGTAGTCAAACTCGATTCAACTAAAGTTGGAGAAACAGACACCCGCTAGCCACCTGTGTGCAAAGCACGTCGATAGAACCAGTCTCATCAACGCGGTCATGTAATGTCGGTCCGGACCGCTTCATCCAGCAATACCGCTGAATCAAAGTAAGACGTTGCTGGTCAACAGTATGACTATTATCAACCACAACTCTTTGTGTTCTACTCGTGCATATCATCTACGCATAGACCTGGCTCTGATACCACTGTTGGGGAACGTAGTAATTCAAAAAATTTCCTACGATCACGCAAGATCTATCTAGGAGAAGCATAGCAACGAGCGAGGAGAGTGTGTCCATGTACCCTCGTAGACCGAAAGCTGAAGCGTTTAGTAACGCGGTTGATGTAGTCGAACGTCTTCATGATCCAACCTGTCCAAGTACCGAACGTGCGGCACCTCCGTGTTCTGCACACGTTCAGGACGATGACGTCCCTCGAGCTCTTGATCTAGTTGAGGACGAGGGAGAGTTTCGTCAACACGATGGCATGGTGACGGTGATGATGAAGTTACCGGCGCAGGGCTTCGCCTAAGCACTATGACGATATTACCGAGTTGTGTAACTGTGGAGGGGGCATCGCACATGGCTAAGACAAATCTTGGAGTCCCTTTGGGGTGCCCCCTGCCCACGTATATAAAGGAGGGAGGGAGAGAGGCCGGCCCCCTAGGGGTGCGCCAAGAGTATGGAGTCCTACTAGGACTTCCATGTCCTAGTAGGAATCCCTTTCCTTTTCAGAGTAGGGGAGAAGGAAAGAGGGAGTGGGAAGTTTGAAAGCTTTTGGCGCCTGAAATTATATTCTGCTCTTGTACGGCCGACTATGATATTATGGCCGAGAATTTGTTTGTTTTGCACGCAAAAAAAGTGCAAGTTTGGAAAATCAATGTCTCCAACTCGAAACTTAGATTGTCCATTCAATTCAAATATGGATCATTGAGCTACTGCAAGCAAATACCATCATACGGTCCAATTCAAATGAAATTCCAAATGTGTTTATCCTAAATATGATGACAAAAGCAAAAATGTGTATGTGTATGAATAAAGTGGATGATTATAAAGTTTAAACATGCCCGTATGTGTATATCTCTAGGTTTGATATATGAATTTGAAATCACGAAATCCCGGCTTAAAAGATGTACCTCCGTTTAAATGAATTACAAAAGATAATGATGGAGTCGAATTCCAAAATTCCAATCTTAGGTTTGTAATTCTGGTACATCAAGGTATATCACGCATGTTCAAAAGTATCGTTATCTCATAGTCCAAACTGTGAAACAAATTGATCAACCATGAGTGCACACACTATTGACCATGTATCACTACAAAAAAAAATACACTTCCGTGATGATACGTGTTTGTCACAGTAGGTCACGTTTTCTGTCATGCATGTACATCCATGACAAATTTATGACAGAATCAAGATAGTCATACCTATGCTGTCGTAGAAGTGTTCCATGACATTACCAAAATTATCATCACGGAAGTGTCCACTTCCATGATGATAAATCGCGCATCACAGAAGTGCTTTCGTCAAGGGTGACCGACACGTGGCATCCACCGTAACGGAACGCCGTTAAGCTATCGGGTCCGGTTTTGGATCCGATAACCCGTTAACAGCCCCGACCAATGGGGATTTTCCACATGTAAAATCATCACTGGCTGGAGGAAACACGTGTCAGCTCCGTGTTGGCACAGGTGTCACTCATCCAATGGGCGAGATGCGCCTATGATATGTTAACACGTGGACCGGCCCAAAAGTGGCCCATAAAGTTTAAATGGGCTGGCCCAACTAAAGGCCCACAAGATTTTGCGGACCATAATGGGACGGCCCAACTAAAGGCCCAAAGATTTTTGCGGGCCATAATGGGCCGGCCCAGGTAAAGGCCCACAAGATTTTTGCGGGCCATAATGGGCCAGCCAAGTTGAAGGCCCACAAGATTTTTGTGGACCATAATGGGCCAGCCCAGCTAAAGGCCCATGAGATTTCACCGACATTAATGGGCCGGCCCAGCTGTAGGCCCACAAGATTTTGAGGACCCTAGTAGGCCGGCCCATTAACTGGCTGCCATGTTTTGGGCCAAATGTCGGCCCATATTTGATTCGGTCCATTAATGGTCTACCACGTTCCGGGCCTAATAATGGCCCATATGAGATCCGGCCCGTTAAAAGCCTACCATGTTCTGGGCCAAATTACGGCCCAGATCAGGTCCGGCCCTTTAAGAGACTTGGGCTAAATTATGGCCCATATCAGATTCGGCCCGTCAACTGGACGCTACGATTTTGGGCCCATTTGCTAAAGGCCCATTTAGTAATTCGGCCTGATATTACTTTCTGCCTGTTAAGGGCCCGTTTAACATTTCGGCCCTATATTAATTTCGGCCTGTTAAAAGCCCGTCATAAAGTTGGGCCTAACTACGGCCCGGTTTGCATCTGGCCTGCTCGCAGCCGATAATCTGATTGGGCCAAACAAGGACCGAGACAATTTGGGCCTGTTATAAGCCCATGATTTGATTGGCACATTCATGGGCCGGGGTCTATTTCGGCCTGCTGCCGGCCCGTGAGCTGTTCGGCACGTTTCAGGCCCAACCTACTTTTCAGCCTCCTAAAGGCCCATTGAGTTTTCTTGGGAAAATAGGGCCGGCGGTTTACTCGGCCTATTAAAGGCCCGAATCTACTAGTGGTCCAATTTACATTTAGGCCTGTTAACGGACCAAGATGACAGGGCCCATGGTGCGGATCATACATGGTGATTTGCATGACGGCCCAATTATGTACCGTAATTTTACGGTTTGGCCAGTTTACTGCGAAGACAGGATATATATACAGTAAAATAACTGCAGCATCGTGAATAAGAAAAAAACCTAGACTATACAATAAAGAAATTACGGCATATTACATCCACTGGGCATCAAAGTTCGCCACTATGATAATAAAGCACAAGCAGACAGCAGATTACATACACTGGGCATCAGAAATCGCCACCAGTGCAACTAAACACGCCGACAAAATAATATACAAAACCAACAGCACTTCAATAGACTTCAAGAAATGTTAGCCCTGCTCGGGAGCTGCAACGCAAGCAGCTGAGCAAGCTGGTGAGATTGCACTTGTTTGACACTTATATCCTCCTCACTCTGAAAGATAAACAAGCAGACAGATGACAGGTTTTGCACATATAAGTATCAGTGTTGACAATTCATCACATTTCTTACCGACGAATAAAGTGACACAGTTTAAAATAGCATTAACACAATATGGTATTGTTCAGGTCAAGACATGGCAGGAAATGACATTGTGAAGGAGTTGGCAGCTTCACGACACCACTGGATTACAGATCAAGAACTCATAAGTAACAATGGTTAGTGTGCTGTCAATTTATCCCATTTCAGATTGGCAAAATAAGATCACTTGCTCTGTATAGTTTAATTTACATGGTATGAAGAAGGAACTTGGTTGTACAACTGAAAACTTAAATTGAGAAGGACAAACTTTTGTTGATGAACTGGAGTACATAATAAACTTTAAACATGCAATTTGATGCAAACACCAAAAATAAACAGCTGTTGCAGTCATGCCTAACTAAATATACACAACAAAGTTTGAAGGCTTGAGAAGGACAAACTTACATTATTGGTGAAGGCAGGCTCTATAAAGCCCTTGTCCATGCTGATGGGGGGGGGCAATTCAAGAAGTTTACCACAGAATCTTCTTCATAAGCATTGCCTTTATTCTACATTTTGTTAAGAGTAAATATAGATGTGACAATATAAGAAAAAATGGAGAATATTTAAGATAAGATGAAGAGTGATGCTACATAACCAAGTAGCTATAAATGTAAGTACAGCGATACAGGCAAAAGGTACAACCAAGAGCAATACAGAGCTAAACTTCTTCAGTACCATCAGTGTTATCCAACCTTATGGTAAGAGTAAATATAGATCTTATGTGTAGAAAATGGAGGGCAAAGGAAAATAAGCTGCAGAGTGATGGTACATGAACAACTACCTGTCAATATAAGTACACTGATAAAGGACAGCAGGTACTTACAAGAACAATGCAGAGCTAAAAAAATTCATTGGCATTGGATATATTCTACACTAATGTAACCATTCAGATAGATCAGATAATTTGGAGCGAACTATTGATAAGCAAGCTATCATGCATACTGCTGTCACATAATGAACCAGGTATGTATGCAAGTACAGTGATACATGACAACAGGTACTAACAAGAGCAAAGCAGCGGGCAACATATTTGCGATATCCTGTCGTTCTTTTCAAACCGGAATTCTTTTTCGAGCAGATTTCCTGCAAAAAAGATCCGTAAGGCACATGCGAAAAAGTAGAAGTTCAAATTGTCATGCGATATCATAGACACTACCTCATCCTCGGAACGAGACTAGTGCATAACAAGGTTTTTCCATTCAATGTCTTCTAAATTTAGCACAGGAGACTTCACCAGAAATTCGTTTATAGACTTGCCATCAAAGTGTGATTTCCTCAGGTAACACCGATACTGCTGCAATGCTTCCTTGAAAAGCGCAAGCAAGCTTTGCTCGTCATGACTATCCAGATTGACCCTCGCCTACTTACAACAATGTAATGTAAATCATTGATGTGTTCAATCAGCAGAAAACAGGAAAATAATCACCATGAATAATAGCACTTACAGGTAAGTGGGACAGGAAGATGTGAAAATGGTGTTTGTCTTCACTATAATCTTCCCATGATGGGAATATATGCACGTAGTCCCTAACAACATTGAAAGCATTGTCTTTTAAACTGGGAATAACTGGAATGGGGTTCCAATATGCAGGAATTGGCCGTCTCTGCAGTTGGGATAGGTCTTCGGCCAGTGGACTTGCTGTACTTTTTGCTGGAGTGGGATTTTTCTGTGGTACGGCTGGTGCTATGGCAACTGAAATTGGCATACCTTTTGCTGGAGTGCAGGTCCTGTGTGGTGCGGCTAGTGGTGTGCCCAGTGAAGTATGGGCACAGTCTGCTGGAGTCGGTCCTACGTTTTGTGTCACTGGTTGTACAACCAATATAAGTGGGTGATGTCTGATTTCTCCGGCACAACCATGTTTTTCAAGGACTTTGCTGGTGCTCCTTCAGGTTCGGCAATCACCCTGTTCCTTTTTGATGTCTGATCCACAAGAACAACATTTGAGTGGAAAAACATGGTATGATGACAGATGGAATATGTATTGATAATGGATGGGCATGGCATCTCCACATATATGATGAGTAAACTAAGCAGATGGCGGTGCAACAAAGTAGAAGAAATGCAAGACAACATATGCAAGATACGAGCAATCAATAAAACCTTGCCAAATTAGAACATGCACCTTGATGGGTGAACAGGGCAGGCCATCTGCCTTTGACTCCTCGAGGTTAGAATAGTCATTAGGATCATATTCTGAACAAGAATCAACAGGTGGTGAGCGTATGAGTTTCATTGCATCCAGAATGGCACTCAATTCCTTGGTGCCAATTTTGTAAGTCATTGCGGTGTTTAGCTTCAAGAGTGGACTGCTGCTAGTGCGACACAAAGCAGCTACACAGATCATAGTGTAGATATAACGGGAAAAACGTAAGCATCAGAGTAAAATCAGCAAAGTGGAACTTGCTGGAATATATGTGCTAGTATTGCCGGTACACCAGCTCTCTTCAACTGAAGGTGCGGTACTGTTAATATCAGTGTAACTCTCAAAGGCGACACAGCTCCCCGCATTTCCTTGCTATTCTTATAGGATTCAAGTGGGAAGGCCACTACAAATCCTATTCCCATGTTTACAAAATCCTACGAATCAAAGATGCCCGACGAGTTCAAAGTGTCCATACCAACCAACCTCATAGACCTCTACACTACAAATGTCCCTGCTCATCTTCACTACAAGGAACATACTGTACTACTATCATACTCCCTCCATTCCAAAATATAAGTCTTGGTAGAGATTTCCACTATGGATCACATACAGATGTATCCAGATACATTTTAGAGTGTAGATTCACTCATTTTGCTCCATATGTAGTCCATGGTGGAATCTGTACAAAGACTTGTATATAGGAACGGAGAGAGTACTTATTAAAGAAGAACGGAAGAGGAACATGCTAAAGAAGAGCAAGCAGATTTTGGATAATAAAATGATCGTTGCGCAGTGCCAACACATGATGAACCAGAGCGCATTAAGAAAGCAACTCCCTGCTGTCTCTCTATATGTGGTGCACGTGCTTTTCGAAAGTAAATTAGGAACATTAGCTGACCAATTAAATGTTATCTGTTTTAGTAATATCAGCATCATATCAGATTCGTACTTGAGCAACAAGTTTGGAATTATGAGTGGCACATTGTTTAGCTTGATGGATTCAGGAGCAGCGCTAAGCAGGTACGATGATGGTACTCAATATAAAGGCATGTCTGCATTTGGGTCAGTCGACCATTTCAGGCGGTTGGATGAAGATCCTACGTCTCCTAACCCTTCTTCTTCCCTCGTCTCCGATTCTTCCCATACATAACACCGCACGGGCCGCCGGCCGGACCATTGGCCCCCACCGCCTGTATTCCTCCGCCACCCGCACCCCCCCGCCCCCACCCGCGTCGAGTTTTCTTCGTTCGATGAGGCCCCACCACCGCCCCCCCAACAACCAAAGTCCCCACCCGAGCCCCTTCGTTCGCACTGACGAACTCCGGCGAGCTCTGAAAAATCGACTGACCCAATTTTGAAATTTAGTCTACTGTGATTTAACTACTTTGGAATATAAAAGGAGAAAACCATAAGCATTGGGAGTATAGTGTTGAGCGTGCCATGGCGGATCTAAAGATGCAAACCGGACAAAGGCAACTTCACAACCAATGTTTGCTCTCAACTAGCAAGTAAGTGATGGACAAGAAATCAAAGTAAAGCAGTGGCGATTTATTTTCTTGCTGCGATAAATAAGTTGAGCAGATACGAAAGAGTACTGCCTCTGGTGCGGCGCCGTGTATGTATCTGCTGAGAATTATCGGTGCTACGGTAGTGATGGCTGTCGGCAGCGTGGAAGCGGATCTAGGAGGGTAGACGATGGCGGCGGGGCGCGGTGGACGAGATGGTCGTAGGAGCGGCGCCGGCAAGGTCGACGACGGCGGGGATGAAGCGAGAGGACGGGATGCAAGGATCCCGGTCCGAAGCCGTGGATGAGAGAGGTCGATCTCTTGTAATGGACGGCGGCGTCGGGGTATCAGCTCCGGCATGGTGGAGGACGACGGCGGTGGATGGGGTGGCGGACGGAGGAGGCTGGGGTGGAGAGGGTGTTTTGGCGTCCATGGAGTACGAATGGGGAAATGGGGGTGGAGAAGAAGGGGGGAACCATGTCTTCGGGGTGCGCTTGTCTCAAATGCGAGGAAATTTACAAACTTAGCCCCCATTTCAAATTTCCTACATCACAGCAATATTAGTCGGTTGGGGATAGGACGGTAATCTCGCATACACCGAATATTTGCCCACGAGAGTTTGTTTTTGGCGCCCACCGTGTATGAATTGGGGAGGGAGTCGATTTCGGCCGAGGGCACACTGTGTTTTGGCGCCCACCGTGTATGAATCCGGGTGAGAGGCGGTTATGTCACGTTTGAGTGAAATTACAAACCTACCCCTATTGAAACCTACAGAAATCGAGCAGATAGGCTTTGCGTGGCAGGGATAGGCAGTTGTAATTTCCATCTCGCAGATTTTGGTTTCGGGCGGTTACTGCGACTTTCCCCGCTTCGTTCAAATTTTGCAGAGTGCACGTTTACCGTGCCAACTCAATTCGAATCCCGTTTGTATTCTATTTTTTTCGGGCGGGATCCATTTTCGATTGGAATAAAATTCTATATACATCATTTTTATATATACTTTCAAAAGCACAACACCCTTTATACATAAATATGGTTTACAAATGGCATGATCTCAGATTCATAAGGTTGTATCCATCAATTTGGATTTTCAAATATTTGAAACCACTTTATGTTGAAATCCAATGTATGCATTCCTCGCTAACTGTCTCCAATTAATGTGTGTTTCATGCGGGTTTTTTACTTCTCAAACATGTATAATGTGTTTCACACACGCAACATATAGTGTATCCCGTTTAGACATTAATTGCATATAAACCATGCATTGTTTCTAATTAAAGAATCTATGGATCACCAATATTGATAAACTATATAACATTACACGTGTCCCCAAATTCAAATGAATATGCATGTTTGATACACCAATTTGCGTTATGATATTATCGATGTCGTGATCTCCAGTTTAAATATTTGAATCCCATTTAATCCAGATATTCGTCTCATATAACTATCACTCATGCTTATATAGGACTATCTCTCTAGACCTATACGCGTTCATCGTCTCTCGGGTATCTCTCGTGCTACCTATATGTCGACAATGATCTTTTATCTTCGTAACACACTGACGATACTCTCTCCCTCGACCTTCATCACTCTATCTCTCTCTAAGTATATCTCGCTCCCTGCTATGTGTCTCTAACTATGATTCTCCATGTGGAATCTCTTTCTCTCACACAAACACAAAACTTTGTCTTCCGGGGTCTCATTTCTCTCTACTATTCCCCTGTGTGCCACTCGCACACCCCTAATACAGAGATGTCTTTCGCTCCTTAGGTATGAGAACCTACAACTCTTCCTCTTAAATATCTCTTTCTCACACACAAACACAAACTCTGTCTCCCAGGGTCTCATATTTCTCCACTGTTCTCTTGCATGTCGCTCACACACACTGTCTCTCCCTAGAGATATCTTGCGTTCCCTCATATGTTTCTCTAGCTATCACTCTCGTTTTGGAATATCTTTCTCTCTCGCAGACACAAAACTCCGTCTCTCGGGATCTCATTTCTCTTTGATATTTGTTTGTATATGAGTCACATGCACCCTTTCTTCATCTCTCTCACACCCACACCCACAACTCAGCCTTCTGATCCACTCGACTCCTATCTTTAACGCACACTAGCTAGCATCTTTATCTTTCTATTTATCTGTTTCTCCACCAACCTTATTTCATTTATAGGTTGATCTCTTTTGCACAGTCGTTGTGCCTCACTCCCTCTGCTCGCCATAGATGCATGCTCCAGCCCACGCCACTATCTCTTAAAGACAAAAACACATGCTCAATTATCGGGCCTTCTTCCCTACATTCTCGCATGCATGCATATTGTCATACCGATCCGTCTCTCCCATGTCGTTGATCTTAGCTTATGACTTATGTCTTCTTTCTTTTATGTCGATCATGCGCGCGCGCACACACACACACATCCCACGTATACATGTATACCTCTCACACATGCACGTTGAAGGTCTCTATATCCCCATACGTAGTTAATTACCCTCAACCCTAACGCCACATCGAATCGTTCTCTTCTTGTGTGCACATAACTTCCGCCTGGATGGGTAAACCACACACTCACACTTAACAATCTCCTTGTAGCTACCCCCCATCTCACTCTTCCCCTATATCCCCGAAACCAATAAGACCATCCCTTCGTTTAATTCCCGCCTACATGCACCATCGATATATAGTAGCCTTCATTGCTGTCTCTCGAACAAACACGTTCTCTCGATGTAGACTACTCTCACGCGCACACACCTTCTCTTCCCTCTCTACGGGCATTTTCTCTCTCGCACCCCATCGTTGGTGGCCTCTGCCATACACATCACCTCTCTATGATGAAGCCATGCACACTTAAATTACATCCGCCACCGAGGACCCCGCGACACACACACACATGCACGCACGCACCCCCCCACCC
This sequence comes from Triticum aestivum, assembly GCF_018294505.1. NCBI lineage: Eukaryota > Viridiplantae > Streptophyta > Magnoliopsida > Poales > Poaceae > Triticum > Triticum aestivum. The sequence goes on along the minus strand of NC_057802.1, from coordinate 360,823,672 downwards.
CCCCACACACATACACACAGTAAGACTCCATCACACACACACACACACACTAAGACTCCATCTCTCTCTCCCCCACACAC
>NC_057802.1:360711375-360823328 GCF_018294505.1 Triticum aestivum | reverse complement strand
TAGGCGGAGCATTTGTTCCTACCACTCTTCATCCACCCTTACCCGTATGATAAACAATCACCTTAATTTACTTGTATAACATGGACAAATTCCACTTTACTTTAGTAGTTAGCAAACTTATCATTTGTACCCTTATAAAAAACCGAGTTGGCGATGATGGTGTGACTGCCATCTTGTAATATAGATCGTCTGATCTATATCTGACGGATAGAAAGCAAACTATGATAATTTTACAAAAGATAGCCACACCTCTCTCCACATCCTTATCTCCCACACCTCATTGCTGAGCAATTAAAAAAGAAAGTCTCCGGAACAATCAAGCATGGTGGCCGCTGCCGCCTGCCGGCGCCGTCCATCCCCATGCCTCCGCCCATTCAGACCACCAGTCACCACCATGCTCCACTCCTCCTCACCTTATCTCTCATCTTTCATTTTTTCGATTACATTCTCGAGATACCAGTTTTCCGTTAAAATTCTCGAAATATCATTAGTTTTTACACATGGGATTACTCCTGCATGGGTAAATCACAACATGTGTTTTGTAAAAAAATGCATATTGATGTTCCGTGCAATGCACGAGCATCTTGCTTGTAATTATATAACGCAAATCACGAGCAGGAAGTGACATTTTTTTACACAACCACGTTAACATGGCCACGTAAATCACTAGCTAAAGTAAATACCATTATACTTATATCCCGATGCAAAAGGTCGAGTACATGTCCGAAGAGTAGAGTCACACACATGCACTCTGTCTCTCAGAATCTCACACACACACACACACCAGTTACGTGACGCCCACTTAAGCAGACACGTATGTTACAATTTGTGCACCCGCGGGTACATGTGGTGCTGCACATTTATTTAAGCCGGACGGCGAACCCAAACAGTAGCTGCATTCATTCCCCTCCCGCCGCCTCTTCTCTGGTCGCCGTCGCCCGGCCCGGCCGAAGGTAACAACATACGCCATACTCCCGCCGGAGCGGCTGTTTAATCTGGAAATTTTAGTGGTCATGCATGCATCTTTTTGTGCTAGCACTCCTATATAAGGGTTGACCGGTCGCTTCCCGCGGACGTGCGCGGGCGGTTGAAGAGGAAGGAGAAGGGAAGTAGGCTGTGGAGTAATGTTTTTTACCATAATTTCTTAGGAAACTGAGTGCAATAATTGAGTAGTTTTGCAAACTACCAGTACTACAAATGAAACGGTTCAAAACCTATACTCCCTTGCCAGCGCGCGCTTCCCGCGTGAAACGGTCAGCGTCGCCCTGGAGCGTCAGTGCCTCATTAATGCCCGGCCAGAGCGGAGGCGACCTCTCACTGGCGCCGGCTTTGAAGCGGCACGACGGCCGAGAGAGCGCCGCTTCCCGGTGCACCGACTGCTCCGCATTGAGGCTGGCCATCGACCGGGGTGATGCCCCCTTCCATTCCGCACTCTAATCTGGTGCATGACACGTATTACGTCGACCCGGATGCTGCTGGCTGTCCCACATGTCGGCGAAGTAGTACGTAGTAGTAAGAAGAAGCAAAGAATCATGCGGTATAAGTCTTTCTAGAGATTCCAACAGGTGACTAGACTACACCGCGTGCAGTATCTCAAATCTCAAATCTCCCTTCCGGTTTATAGGGCTCAAATCTCATCAACCAAGGCATTTTGCGATTGGAGGAATGTATCTCATACTTTACAAAACTACCCTAATTAAACTCATGCATTAATTACGTAGTTCTCTCGTTTTCCTCTCCGCCTTGGTCGCGGTGCACAATATTGACCACTCCTATATGACTAGCCGCTCTATCTACATGCGGGACATCAAAGCATCCGGGCCCGCATGCCATCCACCAAATCACAACGAGGTGCTACAGTCGAAACTCACTGGTCCCCCCGGTGTGGCCGTCATGACCCGTCATATCACAAAACCCACACCTTTACCAGCAGTGGTAAAGTGGCCTCAAAGTTGGACTGGACGAAGTAACCATCATTTCACTGGAACGCTCGTTGAAGCCCTTTCTCCCCTTTCTTGAAGAAAACCTCACTCCAGGCTACTCACTTCTGCCATTTTTCTTCTGTACCGACGAAGGAAAGGTGGGCGAATCAGTGATGCTGCTATATTTTCATTCCAAGAATCTCCTTTTTGCGAAGCACCGACCGATTCTCATAGCCTATTCTTTTCCCGTTTTCATTGCGACTGTGGTTTCCTTTCGATTGCTTTTTGTTTATCAGTTCATTGATGGATCCTGGAGCACTAGGCAAAGAGTTGCCTGCGGACAACCCACTGGAGACAGCGATCTCCAGGAAGCGAGCACCGACCAACGAGTTGACCATGTTGGTGGGCCAACCCATGGAGACGAAGAACTCCAAGAAACAAGCACTGCCCAAAGAGTTGACGATGTTGGCGGACGAACTCCTCAAAGAAAGTTGGAAGAACAGCAAGGGCCCCACCGTGCCTACCCCGGAAACTCTGATGGCCACCTTTGCGAGGCTCAAGGCCGAGTTTGAGGAGATAGTCGCCGTTGAGAAGCAGTATTCCCCTGGCAAGGTGATGGCCCCCCATCGAGGATGAGGAGATGGCCCCCGGAGGGATGGGATCCCCCGATGAGCTGCACAAGGTAAAAAAATAATGGCTTATTACCGAAAGTTGTGGTTTTTGATTATTTGCAATGTGCTTGCTAATATGTTAGGGTTGTGCAGGTGCCGGTGGACGTCCTTGATGATTCCGATGTCGCGGCCCGTCCTGTGGACAACGCCCCAGAGATCGTTTTCGATGTCGCGGTCCGTCCTGTTGGCATCGCCCCGGAGATCGATTCCGATGCCGCTGTCCATCCCGTGGACATCGCCCCAGAGATCGATTCCGATGTCACGGTCAGTCCTGTGGACATCGCCCCAGAGATCGATTCCCATGCCGCTGTCCGTGCCGTGGTCATTGCCCGAGAGATCGATGACAAGAAATAGTTGGTCGCGCTAATCCTTCAGGGTAGTTTGCATTGCCCTATGTTTAATTACCAGAACAATGCGTGTTATCAAACCATCGTAGGGCTAGTGCACTGTCTTGTGTGGGCGGTACTTGCTACTTTTGTTTGATAGTGAATCATGCGAATCCTCTCCGAGTTATGGAAACAGATGTATCCTCACCAGCTTTTGATGTAATATATGGCATGCTTAGATGTAAGTTTGAACTGCTTATCATATCAGCAGGGCTTATTTGATGATTCTTGGTGTTAGTAGGCTAGCTACTGTGCGAGCTATAGTACTTGCAAAACACTCACCGAAGAGAAATGTTGGGGCTGATGAGCTCATGGTACGCTTATACTGATCCGTCGTCGATCGGCCAATAGCCCAAGCTCCTAAAATTGTAGGCTTAGCGATCGATCAGACAATAGTTGACACGGATACATTCAGGCCTCATTTGGTTCATAGGTTAGGAAAATCGTAGCAAAAGTACAGAGACCTACAACACAAAATCATAGCAGTACAGAGACGTCCCTCCGTTTCAAAATAGATGAGTCAACTTTGTACTACTAACTTTGAAACGGAGGGAGTACAGATCCTAGGCGGGCTAGTTTGGCCTAGTGGGTTTTAGTGATATGACGTGGTACATTGCCGTCCAGTCTTCGCGTGTGGTAGCAGTACTGCGGGTAGAGTAAGTTTTCTTGAAGAAGCGGAATTCAACAAAGTCATGATGGTTCCTTCGTCCGACTAACTTACTGTGGGAAAGGTTGAGCCTGCGCTACGACCAGGATAATTTTGTGCATGGCAGGCGGACCGGGATGGTCGACGTCCCACATGTCGGTGAATGAAAGTATTCTTTCCGATATAGTGGACGAGCAACGAGTATTCATTGTTTATTTTGGATGAAACCTATTGTCTCCACTGTTACGACGGAGGAGTGTGAAACACGGCAGCCCAGTGAACTTGGCATGTGCACCACCCCCTCCTTCCTCATGTAATACTACCATAGTGTTGACTATAAGGTTACAACTTTTTCTCACTTTCTCTCTATCTATTTCCTCTCAAATGTTTTTACCTTTCTTTTTTAGACACAATTGTTTTTTATGCCTCTTTTTTTAGAATTAGTTTTTTATACCTAGGAGCACGTGTAGAGACGAGCTCCTGCAGATCCCACTCCTTGACTTTGTCAATGCCTCTCTCTCCTCCACATAAGTGGGCTTGTCGAGAAGACAAGAGATGATCTCTTAGCACAATATGTTTCACCATGTTTTTAGGAATAACTAGTTATTGAAGATAAGGCTAAGAGATGATCCATTGTACACATGTTTTTTTGTCATCTCTAAATTACATGCAAGACTTATGATAAGACTATCTCATCAACCATTGTACATGCCCTTTATAGCCCAGAATTTTACTGGTAGTACTTGCTATGAATGCGGGCAACTGGCCTCTGAGGGGGAGCGCGCGCGGGGAGGTGGTGGGGTGGGGGAGGGGTTCTGGTGGGCCAGGGCGGTAAGAAGCGGGCTTGGAAGGGGTGCGGACTCCCGCATGGCCCACCTCACATTATCACCACATATTTCTTGGAGTCCGTGCACGGCGGGCGGGCGATCTCTTCTCCCTCCCCCATCTCTCTCCTCTCAGCCGACGCCCGCCGAGCGATTAGATTTCGGCTATCGACGGTTTATTCAATTGCAGTCCCACATGTCAGTGAAAATGCAGGACAACGCGTGTCCCCTCTGGTGAGCGGCGTGCGAGCCGGACTGTCGGGGGTGCGACGTGAACGTGATGCGTACGAGTTATAAGTGTGCTACCTTTTCCTTTTGAACTTGCAAAGCGTAACATTTTTGTGCGATCGATTGATAGAAATCCAGAACAAAATGACAAGGGCGGTGCTTTCCCGCACGTTAGGCGGGCTAGTTTGAGTGATATGATGTGCTATAGTGCCGTCCACTTGCTCCATTTTTATGTAAGCAAGAGTCTACACTCTTACGTGGGAGGAGTGCGAAACACGGCGGATCTGATTTTGATCGAGTGATAACTGTTCCCTGCGAAATAATGGAACACTGTTAGCGATTATAGCATGATAGTTAGGGCATCTCCAGCGCTGGCCCTCAAATTTACACCGGCATCTGTCCGAGGACACTGGTGGATGCCATCCAATGCTGCCCACATACCTTTCGACAACTATATGAACTAACCGGACGAAATTCGTGCAAACAAAGCAAATTTCAAATTGACCGGATGAAATTCATTACATTTCGAGAACTTTTCCTATAAACTGGACGAAATTCATTACATATTTCACACAAACCGTACTAAAACCTACTGTAAACCTAATCTAAATGATTGTCGGGCCCCGACCACCATGTCCGGCCATGAACCGAGAAAGCCGGCCATTGCCTTTGCCTCCTCCTTATCCGCCTCGATAATCTCCTCCTCCGGAGCACAAGGTTATGTAGATTTCTGCCTCCACGTCGCCGTCAAGCAGCTAATCGGCCGCCGATTTTTATCCTACCAAGCTTGGCATCGACTGAGTGGAGGAGCGGTGGCCTTCCTAGGACCAGAGCGGTGGCGACCTACCGTGTACTACTCTTCCTCGTTGCCGGCTGCGCCCGCGCACGCGCGCCAGCTTAGTGGTCGTGGCGGCGGAGGGCGGCTGGGGGGGAGCCAGCGATCTCCTTCGTCTTCTCCTACGAGAGTACGTCCAAGAGAGCTTTGGAGCGCGTCCGGAGCGGAGCCACCGATGCCTTCATCTGCTCCTGCGACAGTACGTCCAAGAGAACTCTGGAGTGCCCGGAGGCCATGGTTGGAGTGGTGCCAACAGAAGGAAGGGACCGGAGGAGAATGAGTGTGGGTCTTTGGCTATGGCTGGGAGCTTTGGCTCAAGTTAATATAGCGGTCGAATGGCAATGAGCCGTGACAAACGGATGGACTGCTGGCACCGGAGTAGGTTCGTCGGTAGCCGTGGTGTCATTAACGCGGAGAAGTCGCTTGCACCGGGATGCAGCGCGGGTGGCGCTCTCTCGGCCGTCGCGCTGCTGCAATGCCGGCGCTAGTGAGAGGTCGCGTCGGGCGTGAATGCGGACGCTACTTCAGTGACTTAACCGCAGGTGCGTTGTCTCACTGACATGTGGGCCCAACGGGCATTAGGCCCGCATGTCAGTGACACACCAACTGCATATGCAGTTAAGGCCGGTGAATGCAGCATTGACGTTCTGGAGAGACGGTGATCGTTTCAGGCGGGAAGCGCGCGCTAGCGATGGAAGGGGTTTTGGTAGGCCAAGGCGGTCAGACGCTGGCGTGGTGGTAAAATGTGAACTCATGGATGATGAGCCTTTGAAGCGTATGCGGCACGTATTGACAACCAGACGTCCATGCAACCACTCTTGTCGCCAGCTAGCATTCGATGACCACCATTAGACACCACACAACCATACATAACTTACGAATAATGGACGAATCGATCAGACACACACTCGTGTGCAGTGGCACTATGATCGGTTGCTCACGATAGTACATACTCCGCACCATAGTATCCTCTCTAGCTAGGTTGTTTTATAGATTGTCGTTGTGATGGACGATATACATGAGCAAGGCGCCGAGTCACGAGTATGACCGTTGGTGTTGAGCCAGGTGAATACATGCTCGGTGTTCACGGAGGCCTCCAGCAAACGTCTAAACAGTAATGTCACATACGCATAATTTTGGTTTTTATTTCTTTCTCCACTGACAGGTAGGCCCGCATAGATAGATAGATAAAGAACACGAGCTGATGAGGCACATGCGTACTGTTTGACTGGTCAACCAGACAAATACGGAGCTATACGCTGAGCCAGTGACCGTATAATCACCATATCTCGTATACAATGATCAAAGTGAGCTATCAAGACAAGTTCAATGACCGCCAATGCATTTTACTCGGTAATAAATGACCAGGATTGAAGGGGAATCCAAATTTCCTTCGTCTTCTGTCCTTGAGCTCTTGACAAACCAATGCACTTTACGGTTGTCCGGCCACTCCACCCCAGAGCTGTCACCAAGCGTCGTTCATGCCATCGCGCCGCACACTAACCGGTAAGGAAGCGATGGCATCCCGCCGCGCGGAGTTCCTCGCCGCACACGACCGCACACAGAATGGTAGGCAAGCGGTGGCATCCCATCGTGCCGAGTTCATCGCCGCTCGCGACCTCACACCTATGTGGGCGGAATTTGAAGCTGCCAAGGCCGAATGGGCGGTAGAGCAAGAGGCGGCCAAAGCCGCACAGAGGGAGCGGAAAAGTCAGAAAGCACTCAAGAAAAGAGAGGCCCGCCGCCGCAAGAAAGAAGAGGACGCACGGGCGGCTGTGGAGAGGTCGGCGGAGATCCAAGTACGGTGGGGTGTTGCCGACAAAGCCGGGAAGGAGAACGACGGCGTCTGGCCAGCATGTGAGAAGTAGTAGTACTAGTAGTTAGTGTGTGTGTCTGTGTCGCCCGTACATTTGTTTAATTAATTACGAGCATGTAACAGTACTACTAGTTACTATTATAGTTTTTAGAGAAAATTACCAGTACATTAGCCTAGACTCAATGGAAAAATTCCTATCCTATGCATCAAATGGCATATCTTTCTCTATAGGAATTGAGATGCATGTCATCTCACTTCCTATGATTTTCATATTCCTATAAAATTCCTTCCTATAAAATTCCTATCCTATGAACCAAAGGAGGCCTGTGCTGGAGTAACTACTGTAGCTAGCAGTACTGCCGGTACTGTAGTTTTCTTCAAGAAGCGGAATTCAAAGTCATGATGGTTCCTTCGTCCGAGCAACTTCACAGTGGGTAAGGTTGGGCCTGTGATTTGACGACTCATTAGTAATTACTGTGGCGCGACGACCGGGGTGACTCTCCCTTGGAGTTCTGCGGGCATGGCAAGTGGACCAGGATGGTCGACGTCCCACATGTCGGCGAGCGGAAGTATTCTTTCCGATATCGAGGAGCAAGGAAACCGCGTGGTATAGTATCACTGGTGATTTATATTTATTTTTTATTTCTAATGAATGCTAGCGTTTCAACTCTTACGACGAAGGAGTGCCAAACACACGGCACGTGCTAGATGTCGCACACGTCAGCGAAAGGAGTGGGACATGAACAGCGTGGGAGAGCGTCTCCACTTCTGGGTCGGAGACCACACGTAGTAGTACTACTGTACTAGTGGTATGAACAAAGTGCGACCCGGAGAGAAAGACACGTCTAGTTGGAAGGTCTCGAGGCATACACGTAAACAAATATAAAACCTAATATGTGCCTCCAATTAATATAGTAGTAGTAGAGTACTTAGTCACGTACTCCATAACATCACCGGGCATTGCATGTACAACATTTAGTGGTAGTAAGAGACAAATGCCTATATGCCACGCATGTTCATACTATTTGTGCCTTTCTACTTCACTTACTGCGCTACGTTACACAGGTTCGCACGTCCACTCCTGGGTACATGTCCATCTCGTAGTTCCAGTCCCACGTGTTCTTCATATAGATGGAACGATCCTTGCATGACACGTGCACCTTGATGCTAGATGTGTCGCGTGTTGGCAAAAGGATGAACAAAGCTCACGTAAAAAAATAGAGTGGAAGAACATAGATTCCCGACGACCGAGAAGGAGCAAGGAACCTCGAGGTGGAGCATGTGCACTCATAATATTTTATATTATTCAGCGATATAAAGTCAACCAATCATCTCCACAGTGGACTGGAAGAGTACAAAACACGACAACCCGGTGTAGTTACATCATACTAGTACATGGCTAACCCACGCTATCACCATATTTCTTGGCTTCCATGCGACACCTATCTCTAGTAATCCAGCTGCCCGTATCGCTTCTCCCTCCTCGTCTCTCTCAAAGGCCCTGTTTGGATACTCTAACTCAGTTAAAGGTTAGAGTTAGATTCTAATCCTGAACTAACCATGAAGTAACTCTAGCGAAAGAGGTGTTTGGATGACAGGGTTAGATGGAGCGCGGATACGGCGAGGTGCCTTCATGGGCGGTGCGAGAGGGAGGGAGGGAGGGAGGGAGAGGACGAGAAGCTTCGAGGAAGTGGGGAGGGATCTGCTACGGGGAGAGCGAGAGAAAAATGTGTTTTTTAGTGTCCCGAGAAGAACTAACCCAAATAAGCACCTGTTGGGTGGGTTAGATTTTTTTTGGGTTAGTTGAGTTCAAACTAACCCAAACTAACTCTAACACGTGGATCCAAACAGTAACCCAAACTAACCCTCCTGTTTGGATATTTTTGGGTTAGTTGAGTTCAAACTAACCCAAACTAAATCTAACACATGGATCCAAACAGTAACGCGCCATCAAATCGCATAGCCCCACCTTTCAAGCAGTAAGTAAGTTGAATCCGCTACTCCCTCACCCTCCTCGCCTCTCTGTCAAACCGCCTACGTGAAAACTGTCGCGCATACTGCCCGGGAAAAGCCCCGCCCTCAACTTTTAACTACGCGAAAATAGTTCGAGCTTGTTCGTTCTATATAAATACTAGTGCTGTATGTTTATTCACCCGTGGGGTTGTTCAATGAATGGAGGGCCGGGGAGCACAAGTGAACAATACTACCACTAGTAGTAGTAAGTAGGAGTCGTACAGGTAGTCACCTTAAATAGAGAGTTTCTTTTCTTTAATGCCACGTACACAAATTGAAACGCTTGTTGTGGAGAGAAAAAGATAATCACTCCACTATATATGTATGCAGGGGCCTGAGCGCTTGCTTTACTAGGGTTGCTCTCTTCATTCTCTCATCCTCTCTAGATATAAACAAGACAGCGGTAGCGACATTTTCTCTCTGCTCACCGCCTGTCACAGATCCGGCCGGATCCCTTCGGCTGGTGTGTGTAGAGGACTAGGTGCATCGTTCACGCGGTCATCGCCGGCGAGGGAGGAAACCCACAGCTGCCGTACGGGCCCGATCCTCTGCCCGTGTCGTTCTCTCCGACACAGCGCCGGCTCGGGAGGTCCTCCGACCCTTGTTCCTCCCTGCCGTATTGTCCACAGATCCGACCTACCGCCGCCGACATCCCGACGACCCTCAGGTATAAGTTCTTCAAATGCGGCCTTGCTCTACTGCCCCAGCTCCCCACATGTCTGCATGTGCATCTTTTTCTACTCCCATCAGCTCTTCCAAAGCCACCTAAATTTTTAGTATTATTAGAGGTAAAGCTACTTCATGCATTCGAATCTAGGGCTTTGTTCAAACAACGAAGAAAGGGGGGAAAGTTGTAGCATGAATGCAGGACTTGATTCAAAGAGGAAATAATATGGTGAAAGTAGTAGAGACCGGATACCCAACCGGTCTCTTGGTTGAAAAGGGAAATAATGGGAAAACGCAGTACAAACTGGATAAGGAACAGATCTATTATTAGTTGAAAAAAGGATAGAAAGTGGCGGCTGGTGGACAAGTCAAAAGAGTATGTCCAGGATTAGATTTGTTGCCCTCACATAGTAAAAGGTCTCCAGGATTAGAATTGTTGCCCTCACATAGTAAAAGGTCTCAGGATTAGATTTGCTGCCCTCACATAGTAAAAGGTCTCCAGGATTAGATTTGCTGCCCTCACATAGTAAAAGGTCTCCAGGATTAGAATTGCTGCCCTCACATAGTACAAGGTCTCCAGGATTAGGTTTGCTGCCCTCACATAGTAAAAGGTCTCCAGGATTAGATTTGCTGCCGTCACATAGCATGAACAAACTCTGCATCACTACTTTATGCCTCCTTGTAGGTACATTGTGCTGATGCGTCCACTGTCGCATGTCCTTATACCAACCTTTTGCTGTTGTTAATGTAAGGGCGCATGTAAAATGAAGCAATCACACTGTTACCTTAGGGACATGTCTAACCAGTGTTATTGTTAATCTAATGCCTCCAGTGATAAGATGCAATTAAACTGTGTTACAAATGGCACTCCTGCTGTTTTCCCCAGTATGATAAGTAAGTTGCTCCTTTACGCTGGTGAGTGTCCTGGTGTCCCCATGGTCCCATGCCCTTAAACCAACTCTTTAGCTGCTGTTGATTTACTGTATCTGGTAAACAAGCAATGTCACCATTAAAGTAATCCCATATTTGAGGAATCTCATTGTTGATCGTAATGCTTCTGGTAACATGAAGCATTGCTGACGTTTTAAAATTTCTACTGTCCTTGCGTGATTGCCATGAACATAATTAAGATGCTTCTTTTCATTTCATATATGTTTCGTATATTCTTATTGACCAGCAACTGTTTACTTTCTATCTTTCTGTGCAGATAGGGATATCCATTTCACCTTGTTGCTATTGTGACCTTTTGGTGAACTGCACAAAACACTTTTTTTTGGAATGAGTGTCTTGTGCAGTTCAACTAAAATGTCACGTGGGCAACATCTCTCAATTTTGGTGGAACTGCACAAAATGGTGATTGGAGTTTCCAAAATCTCCGTCAAGTTCTGCTGGTAATCTCGTGCAACATTTTATTAGCCTTTGCAAGATGAGCCTTCACTGTCACCACAATGTCACTTTATTTTAGTGGAACTGCACAAAAGGATAAGAAAATTATAGTTGCACCTTACATGAGCCGGACAGCCAACATTAATGTTCCTCAATTTTAGTGCAACTACTAAAGAAGAATCTGTCAGCTCACGAGAGCAAGTACTTCTTGCTAGCTGAATGATGCAATCTTTGCTTCATTTCAGGTGAACTGCAGAAAAAGGCGCATGAATTGAATCATGGAAGTCTAGGCAGGCCTCATCTGAGTGGAGCTGCAGGTTGAGTAAAGGAGGCCACTATTAAAGTGAAATCATGCTCTCCTGGTTTGTGCTGTGCAAACAGTAATACTCAACTACAGATGTTGTGACGGTCAAGAGCATTCGCCAAGTTCTTTGATTGTATGACATGGCTAGCCAAGATGGATTTAATCCCGATATTCACTTTATCAAAAGGCTCTAATGGGTTGGTTCTGAATCTTGCAAGCTGGGAATCAATGAGATGTGTAGACATCTTTGTTGTACTTATTATTTGAATCTTATTTGTTGGTTCTGAATCTTGCAAGTTGGGAATCAATGAGATGTGTAGGCATCTTTGTTGTACTTATTATTTGGATCTTATTTGTTGATTCTGAATCTTGCAAGCTGGGAATTAATGAGATGTGTAGGCATCTTTGTTGTACTTATTATTTGGATCTTAATTGTTGGTCCTGAATCTTGCAAGCTGGGAAACACGACATGATGATGCAGAGGACAACAACCATAACAAACAGTTCAAACTTGGTAGTATTATCTTTGTGAAAGTGCGACAAATGTGCTGATCATGTGCGTCCTGAGAATAATAATTCTAATTGTTGTGCATGTTGATCCTATGGCACTGATAGAACGAGCCAATGCATTGCTTGTTTTAAGTATAAATTTCTATTAAAGCTAATTAAATTTAACTAAAGTGACCACTAACTCCTGTTATTATAGTACCAATACAGACCCGCTCGTGAACCGACGTGTGGCCGGAGTAGGTTTCTTAATGGAGGCATTTGAATGCGTCGAGGGTGCATCTTCTGCCGGGCGTGCAGCAGACGAGGGAGGGGTAGTAACTGTTGTCGCCTGTACACACTCAGTTTACTATTGAATCCAGTTCCCCAAGAGCTGAAAAACGAACTGCTGCCGCCGCCTACACACTCGTTCACTTGAAGAGACTCCAATGGCGATCCGAGGGGTGAGCCTGCTAGATATGGACTTCAGCAAGGAGTTCCCCTTTGAGTTCGCCGTTCAGTCCTATGGCTGCACCAAGTTGAATGTGATGTACACCAACGATCCGGACTCGGTGAAGCTCTGCCTCGCTGAGTTCAAGCAGTACCTACAGGACGAGAAAGCACAAGGTTGCAGGACTAGACCTTGTGCCCATCCATTCATCTCCTGACAGGGTCTAGCGGATCACCGTCGCCCAGGTATGTGTGCGGGACGAGGTTCTCTTCTACCACTTCTGTAGGGCCATGAGAGGTTCTGGAGCATTCGCCCGTTTCATCGGCAGCGCCGACTGCACCTTCGCTACGGTGGAGAGAAGGAAGAGCGCGACGATTCGGCCATCTGGTGCAACAAGCTTGTCGACATCCAGAAGCAATACAAGATCATCAGCAACGGGCAGGAGAAGGACTCCGTGGTTGACCTCGCCGAGACCATCATCGAACCCTGGTACGCCAACATGAAAGAAGACAACGATACCAAGGACCTGAACACGTGGGAGGTACCTCTGAATCTAGCCTACATAACCTACGCGGACAAGGACGCATACGCATGCTACGACATGTACAGGCAGATCTTGGACATGAGGGCGTGTCTGCTTCCCGTAACCGACGAGTACACGGACAGCCGCAGCATCATGATCAAGCGTGCCAGGAAGGTCTAGATGTTGTACTTTATCTGTTTATAAGCACCTTTATCATCTGTGTGTTTCATGCATTAGCCTAAATGTCGTAATTATTTGTTTTGTTCGAAATATTTCTCTTAAGAACCCATTAACCTGTTTGCTTTTTTAGTGGCTATTTGCTTATGTATGTAACTAGTTCACTTGTCCGTTAAAAAAAAACTAGTTCACTCGGCTGCCGTGCTTTGAATCTCCTTCCTCCCAACATATTCCCCTCCTCAGGTGGACCTAGCAGGTCTCGTACACAGACATATGGGACCAACCACCTATCCATTTGTATTTCTTTATTTTGTTCAATCTTTCGTCCTCTTCCTATACAGCTCAGTTCTATTTTTCATTTTCATTAATCCTATATCTGAATTTTCTCCCACTTTCTTTTTCGATGTAAACTGAGTTTTCTCCCAGTACTTTTCCCTAGAACCAACTCAACTGTCCCACGTCTAGCGTAAAAAATAATAATACCCCACGTACTATTAACTCATCAAATTTAAATGATATTTTATTTCGTAAGTTGAAAGTTCTTACAAAATAATAATTATTATTATTTATATATAACTTGGCAAGTTAACGCCTAGTGATTGCGTACATAAGCTTGCAAATATTTTACTGACCAATGCAGTAATAGACGTGCAATCATGTGTTTATGTTTTTATAACATTTCTCCGTCTAGCCCAACATGATATTTTCACCCAGCCCAGCAAGTCCGCGGATTTCGAGAAAAATGCAAATGGGCTTTAAATTCTACCATATATATAAACGGGCTGCATAGATGCTACATCATTGTTTCACCCAACCCACCAAATGGACCAAAAAAACAAATTGACTGGCTGACATGTGGGCCAGTAGGTCGAAGCCTAAGAAGGCGTTGGATTTACATCCAACGGCCGGCATTCTTCTTCAATCTCTCGTCTTCTTCCCCCAGCGCTGCCGAGACCGCTTGCTCCAGCCTCCGGCGTCCAACGGCGTTGTTTTGCGCTCCTCAGCGAAACGCTACCCCGCCGACGGCCAGGCCATCACTCCACTCCGCACCTCATGTTATTCTCTGCCGAGTGTAGGCCCACCCCGCACCCGAACCAGTCAAGTTTCCCACTCCTCTCCGTCTGCGACTCCACTGCCGCGTCTACCCCATCTCCGGGTCGTTCCAGTCTGGGGCCTCGCCGTCGTCCATCGCCTCGGTGCGCTCGGCGCGGCGTGGTCAACATACGAGAGTCATCGAAAGAGGACTGTACGTGGAGAGCCTGACGGCTGGGACCCACGAGGTACATGGTCGCACGCGAGGAAAGTTCCTCCTTATTACGCACTGTACGTGGGAAGGCCTTCTGTATTTCGCGAAAAAAGTCCCCCCCACTGACAGGTCAGACCCACAAGCTATATCTTCGCACGCAAGGAAGTGCCTCCTTATTACGCACAAAAAAATGAATACCGCCTGCTAGCTGGGACCCACCATAATGGGTGGCTGACTTGTGGGCCTACTAAGTTGACGGGGATGGAGGGCTTTGTCAACTTAGTCAATATGAACGATTCTAGCTCCAGTGACCGTACGATGTCCATCCAACGGCCATAGTGCTTCTTCAACCTCTGGTCTTCTTGCTCCAGCTGCCCAAAGCAGCGCCGGTCGTGCCGCGTGCTCCTGCCACCCGTGGTCGGCTGTGATGCCGCGGAGGCCTCACCGCCCCCTACTACTCCCACCGTTGGCCAGGGCATCCCTCTACTCACCCACACCCCCTGTTATTCTGTGACGACGGCAGCCTCACGCCGCAGACGAACCAGTGAACCCTCGTACTCCTCTCCGCGTGGGCATCCACTGCCGCGTCTTCCCCGGCTCCGCGTCGTCCCCTTCCTAGGCCTCGCCATCGTCCACCGCCTTGGTGCTCTCGACGCGGCGTGGTCAATGTGGGCAACGACCGACTTCCATCGGAAGAGTACTGTACGTGGAGAGGCTGACAGCTAGGTCCACGGCCACATCCCAGTTTTTTTGTGATTTGCCAAGTAAGTCGCTTTGTCAGGCCTGTTGGGCTGCAAATCTTTCAAGACGAGGAGAGCTTCATTCGACTAGCCGAGAAAATGGCCTATCAGTAATGAGAAATGGGTTGTACATTTTTAAAACACATCAAACCGGCAATTAGTTTCAAATTTCTTTTTTTCATTTCGAGATTTTAAATTGCATTGATTTTTATGCGTGGACAATTTGTTGGATTTTATATTGATATACATTTATTTTTAAAATCAGTCTGAATGTGACTCGAAATTTCGTTATTAAAAACATTTCGGACTGCACCGAAATATGCAAAATTTCGTATAATTTTTTAACCGTGGCCACAATATGGTCTGTAATGCTAACAAAAAGAATATGGGCTCAAAAAAAACCTTAAGAATTAGCAAATGGGCTGTAAATTATTAGAAATAATGGCAGATGGGCTGTATGCTGTTTTCCACAGATTTGAGGCTTTCCTAAAAAAAAGGTTGACGCACAAGCAGTGACTGTTGGATTTCCATCCAACGGCTGTCGTGCTTCTTCAATCTCTGCTCTTCCTGCTCCAGCCGCTCAAACTAGCGCCGGCGGGACTGCCTGCTCCCTCCTCCCCGCGGCCGGCTATGCTGCCGTGCAGGCCTCACTGCCACACCGTACTCCCATCGCTGTCCTAGCCATCCCTCTACTCACCCACACCTGCTGTTATTCTCCGGCGACGGCAGACGAACCAGTAAACCCTCATACAGTCGTCCTCCCCTCCGCGTGGGAAACAACTGCCGAGTCTTCCTTTTCTCTGTGTCGTTCCCTTCCTAGGCCTCGCCGTCGTCCACCGCCCTGGTGCTCTCGGCGCGGCCTGGTCAACGTGGTCAACGACCGACATGCATCTGAAGTGGACTGTACGTGGAGAGGCTGACAGCTGGGTCCACGGCCGCACCCAAGGAAATGCCTCCTTATTACGTGCAAAATAATGATTCCTCCACCTGACATCTGGGACCCACCAAAAGGGCCTCTGTATTTCGCGAAAAAAACATTACCGCCGCTGACATCTTGGACCCACCAGCTATATCTTCGCACGCAAGGAAGTGCCTCCTTATTACGCACAAAAAAAATGAATACTCCCCCTGTTAGCTGGGACCAAGTATAGTGGGAGGCTGACTTGTGGGCCTACTAAGTTGACGGGGATGGAGGGCTTTGTCAACTTAGTCAATATGCACGATTCTAGCTCCAGTGACCATACGATGTTCATCCAACGGCCGTAGTGCTTCCTCAACCTCTGGTCTTCTTGCTCCAGCCGCCCAAACCAGCGCCGGTCGTTCCTCGTGCTCCTGCCTCCCGTGGCCGGCTGCGATGCGGCAGAGGCCTCACCGCCCCCTACTACTCCCACCGCTGGCCAGACCATCCCTCTACTCACCCATAGCCCCTGTTATTCTGCGGCGACGGCAGCCTCACACCGCAGCAAACCAGTGAACCCTCATACTCCTCTACGCGTGGGCATCCACTGCCGTGTCTTCCCCGGCTCCACGTTGTCCCCTTCCTAGGCCTCGCCGTCGTCCACCGCCCTGGTGCTCTCGGCACGGCGTGGTCAACGTGGTCAAGGAACGACTTCTGTCGGACGTGAACTGTACGAGGAGAGGCTGACAGCTGGGTCCACGGCCGCAGCAAGGAAGTGCCTCCTTATTACGCCCAAAATAATTATTCCTCCACCTGAAAGTGGGGACCCACCGGACGGGCCACCGTATTTCACAAAAAAATGTTTCCCCCTGACTGCTGGGACCCACCAGCTACATGTTCGCACGCAAGGAAGTGCGTGCGGGCAAAAAAAATGATTCGCCCCCCTGACTGTTGGGACCCACCAGCTACATCTTCGCACGCAAGGAAGTGCCTGACTATCGGGACCCACCTGGTCGAAGCGTACGTAGCGTTGTCATTCTGGTCGCGAACGTGTATGTACATACTGGTCGATGTAGAGGCGCGCATGTGTCGTAGTAGAGGCGCGCACGTAGCATGTACACGTACGTACAGCGGCCAGTGTGCAAGAAAGAAAATACGGCCACGTACGTACATACGGGCAGGCTCTCGAACGCCTACTCATGCATACGTACGGCTAGGGCTCGTGTACATGGCTGGGTCGGAACGGAGAAACAGCGCCGTCGTCGTATTCATGGGGAGCCAACCGGCTGGGTCGGAACGGAATGCGTCATCGTGTTCATCGTGTTGGGGAACGTAGCAATAATTCAAAATTTTCTACGCATCACCAAGAACAATCTATGGAGTCTTCTAACAACGAGAGGAAAAAGAGTGCATCTACATACCCTTGTAGATCGCGAGCGGAAGCGTTCAAGAGAACGGGGTTGATGGAGTCGTACTCGTCGTGATCCAAATCACCGATGATCCTAGCGCCGAACGGACGGCACCTCCGCGTTCAACACACGTACGGAGCAGGGACGTCTCCTCCTTCTTGATCCAGCAAGGGGGGAGGAGAAGTTGATGGAGATCCAGCAGCACGACGGCGTGGTGGTGGAAGTAGCGGGATCCCGGCAGGGCTTCGCCAAGCGCAAGCGGGGAGGAAGAGGTGTCACGGGAGGGAGGGAGGCGCCAGGGCTTGGGGTGCTGCTCCCATGCGCCTCCCCACTATATATAGGGGTGGAGGGGGCTGGTTTCTTGCCCTCCAAGTCCATTGGGGCGTTGGCAAAGGTGGGGGAAAGAAATCCCATCATTTCCCTTCCCCACCGATTGTTATCCCCCTTTTTTAGGGATCTTGATCTTATCCCTTCGGGATATGATCTTATTCCTTCTAAGGTGGGATCTTGGTGCGCCTTGACCAGGGGTGTGGGGCCTTGCCCCCACTACCCACGTTCATGTGGGTCCCCCCATGCAGGTGGGCCCCACTTCGGAACCTTCTAGAACCTTCCCGGTAATATACCGAAAAATCCCGAACATTTTCCGGTGGCCAAAATAGGACTTCCCATATATAAATCTTTACCTCTGGACCATTCCGGAACTCCTCGTGACGTCCGGGATCTCATCCGGGACTTCGAACAACTTTCGGATTTCCGCATACTAATATCTCTACAACCCTAGCGTCACCGAACCTTAAGTGTGTAGACCCTACGGGTTCGGGAGACATGCAGACATGACCGAGACGACTCTCCGGTCAATAACCAACAACGGGATCTGGATACCCATGTTGGCTCCCACATGTTCCATGATGATCTCATCAGATGAACCATGATGTCGTGGATTCAATCAATCCCGCATACAATTCCCTTTGTCAATCGGTACGTCACTTGCCCGAGATTCGATCGTCCGTATCCCAATACCTTGTTCAATCTCGTTACCGGCAAGTCACTTTACTCGTTCCGTAACGCATGATCCCGTGGCTAACTCCTTAGTCACATTGAGCTCATTATGATGATGCATTACCGAGTGGGCCCAGAGATACCTCTCCGTCATACGGAGTGACAAATCCCAGTCTTGATTCGTGCCAACCCAACAGACACTTTCGGAGATACCTGTAGTGCACCTTTATAGCCACCCAGTTACGTTGTGACGTTTGGTACACCCAAAGCATTCCTACGGTATCCGGGAGTTGCACAATCTCATGGTCTAAGGAAATGACACTTGACATTAGAAAAGCTCTAGCAAACGAACTACACGATCTTGTGCTATGCTTAGGATTGGGTCTTGTCCATCACATCATTCTCCTAATGATGTGATCCCGTTATCAATGACATCCAATGTCCATGGTCAGGAAACCATAACTATCTATTGATCAGCGAGCTAGTCAACTAGAGGCTTACTAGGGACATGTTGTGGTCTATGTATTCACACATGTATTACAGTTTCCAGTTAATACAATTATAGCATGAACAATAGACAATTATCATGAACAAGGAAATACAATAATAACCATTTTATTATTGCCTCTAGGGCATATTTCCAACAGTCTTCCACTTGCACTAGAGTCAATAATCTAGTTCACATCACCATGTGATTAACACTCAAAGTTCACATCGCCATGTGACTAATACCCAAGAGTTTACTAGAGTCAATAATCTAGTTCACATCACCATGTGATTAACACTCAATGAGTTCTAGGGTTTGATCATGTTATGCTTACGAGAGAGGTTTTAGTCAACGGGTCTGCAACAT
The DNA here is from genome assembly GCF_018294505.1 of Triticum aestivum. Classification (NCBI taxonomy): domain Eukaryota; kingdom Viridiplantae; phylum Streptophyta; class Magnoliopsida; order Poales; family Poaceae; genus Triticum; species Triticum aestivum. The sequence goes on along the minus strand of NC_057802.1, from coordinate 360,803,849 downwards.
TCAGATCCGTGTGTGCTTTACAAATCTCTATGTCATCTTGTAGATGCAGCTACCACGCGCTACTTGGAGCTATTCCAAATAACTACTCTACTATACGAATCCGGTTCACTACTCAGAGTCATCCGGATTAGTGTCAAAGTTTGCATCGACGTAACCCTTTACGACGAACCCCCTTTCCACCTCCATAATCGAGAAAATTCCTTAGTCCACTAGGTACTAAGGATAAGTTCGACCGCTGTCATGTGATCCCTTCCTGGATCACTGTTGTACCCCTTGACTAACTCATGGCAAGGTACACTTCAGGTGCGGTACACTGCATAGCATACTGTAGAGCCTACGTCTAAAGCATAGGGGACGACCCTCGTCCTTTCTCTCTCTTCTGCCGTGGTCAGGTCTTGAGTCTTACTCAATACTCACACCTTGTAACACAGCCAAGAACTCCTTCTTTGCTGATCTATTTTGAACTCCTTCAAAATCTTGTCACGGTATATATTCATTTGAAAGTACTATTAAGCATTTTTGATCTATCCTTATAGATCTTGATGCTCAATGTTCAAGTAGCTTAATCCAGGTTTTCCATTGAAAAACACTTTTCAAATAACCTTGTATGCTTTCCAGAAATTCTACATCATTTCTGATCAACAATATGTTAACAACATATACTCATCAAAAATTCTATAGTGCTCCCACTCACTTCTTTGGAAATACAAGTTTCTCATAAACTTGTTATAAACCCAAAATCTTTGATCTTCTCGTCAAAGCGTACATTCCAACTCCGAGATGCTTACTCCAGTCCTTAAAGGATTGCTGGAGCTTTGCATACTTGTTAGCATCTTTCAGGATTGACAAAACCTTCTGGTTGTATCACATACAACCTTTCCTCAAGAAAATCGTCGAGGAAACAATGTTTTGACATCCTATCTGCAAGATTTCATAAATAATGCAGTAACTGCTAATATAATTCTAACAGACTCTTAGCATCGCTACGAGTGAGAAAGTCTCATCGCAGTCAACTCCTTGAACTTGCCGGAAAACATCTTAACGACAAGTCGAGCTTTCTTAATGGTGACACTTCCATCATTGTCTGCCTTCCCTTTAAAATCCATCTGTACCCAACAGCCTTACGACCATCAAGTAGTTCTTTCAAAGTCTATACTTTGTTTTCATACATGGATCCTCTCGGATTTTATGGCCTCGAGCCATTCGTCGGAATCCGGGCCCACCATCGCTTCTCCATAGCTCGTAGGTTCATTGTTGTCTAGCAACATGACTTCCAAGACAGGATTACGTACCACTCTGAAGTAGTACGCATCCTCGTCGTCCTATGAGGTTTGGTAGTGACTTGATCTGAAGTTTCATGATCACTATCATAAGCTTCCACTTCAATTGGTGTAGGTGCCACAGGAACAACTTCCTGTGCCCTGCTACACATTAGTTGAAGTGACGGTTCAATGACCTCATCAAGTCTCCACCATCCTCCCACTCAATTGTTTCGAGAGAAACTTTTCCTCGAGAAAGGACCCGTTTCTAGAAACAATCACTTTTGCTTCCACATCTGAAATAGGAGGTATACCCAACTGTTTTGGGTATTCTATGAAGATGCATTTATCCGCTTTGGGTTCGAGCTTATCAGCCTGAAACTTTTTCACATAAGCGTCGCAGCCCCAAACTTTTAAGAAACGACAGCTTAGGTTTCTCTAAACCATAGTTCATATGGTGTCGTCTCAACGGAATTGCGTGGTGCCCTATTTAAAGTGAATGCGGTTGTCTCTAATGCCTAACCCATAAACGATAGTTGTAATTCGATAAGAGACATCATGGTATGCACCATATCCAATAGGGTGCAGTTATGATGTTCGGACACACCATCACAATATGGTGTTCCAGGCGGTATTAGTCGTGAAACAATTTCCACAATTTCTTAATTGTGTGCCAAACTCGTAACTCAGATATTCATCTCTATGATCATATCACAGACATTTTATCCTCTTGTCACGACGATCTTCAACTTCACTCTGAAATTACTTGAACCTTTCAATAATTCAGACTTGTGTTTCATCAAGTAAATATTCTCAGCATCTACTCAAATCATCTGTGAAGTAAGAACATAACGATATCCACTGCGTGCCTCAGCACTCATTGGACTGCACACATCAAATGTATTACTTCCAACAAGTTGCTCTCTTGTTCCATCTTACTGAAAACGAGGCCTTTCAGTCATTTTGCCCATGTTGTATGATTTGCATGTCTCAAGTGATTCAAAATCAAGTGAGTCCAAACGATCCATCTGTATGGACTTTCTTCATGCATATATACTAATAGATATGGTTCGCATGTCTCAATCTTTTCAAAAACGAGAGTCCAAAGATCCATCAACATGGAGCTTCTTCATGCGTTTTATACCAATATGACTCAAGTGGCAGTGCCACAAGTATGTGGTACTATCTTATATCTTTTGGCATGAACATGTGTATCACTACGATCGAGATTCAATAAACCATTCATTTTAGGTGCAAGACCATTGAAGGTATTATTCAAATAAACAGAGTAACCATTATTCTCCTTAAATGAATTACCGTATTGCGATAAACATAATCCAATCATGTCTATGCTCAACGCAAACACCAAATAACAATTATTTAGGTTTAACACCAATCTCGATGGTAGAGGGAGCATGCGATGCTTGATCACATCAACCTTGGAAACACTTCCAACACATATCATCATCTCACCTTTAGCTAGTCTCCGTTTATTCCGTAGCCTTTTATTTCGAGTTACCAACACTTAGCAACCGAACCGGTATCTAATACCTTGGTGCTACTAGGAGTACTAGTAAAGTACACATTAATATAATGTATATCCAATATACTTCTGTCGACCTTGCCTGCCTTCTCATCTACCAAGTATCTAGGGTAGTTCTGCTTCAGTGACCGTTCCCCTCATTACAGAAGCACTTAGTCTCGGGTTTGGGTTCAACCTTGGGTTTCTTCGCTGGAGCAGCAACTGATTTTCCGTTTCATGAAGTATCCCTTCTTGCCCTTGCCCTTCTTGAAACTAGTGGCTTTACTAACCATCAACAATTGATGCTCCTACTTGATTTCTACTTTCGCGGTGTCAAACATCGCGAGTTGCTCAAGGATCATCATGTCTATCCCTGATATGTTATAGTTCATCACGAAGCTCTAATAGCTTGGTGGCAGTGACTATGGAGAACCATCACTATCTCATCTGGAAGATTAACTCCCACTCGATTCAAGCGATTGTAGTACTCAGACAATCTGAGCACATGCTCAATGATTGAGCTTTTCTCCCTTAGTTTGCAGGCTTAAGAAACTTGTCAGAGGTCTCATACCTCTTGACGTGGGCACTAGTCTGAAATCCCAATTTCAGTCTTTGGAACATCTCATATGTTCTGCGACGTTTCAAAAACGTCTTTGGCGCCTCAGTTCTAAACCGTTAGCATTACGCAGTGAACTATCACGTAGTCATCAAAACGTGTATGTCAGATGTTTCGCAACATCTACAGACGACGCTCGAGGTTCAGCACACCGAGCGGTGCATTAAGGACATAAGCCTTCTGTGCAGCAATGAGGACAATCCTCAGTTTACGGACCCAGTCCGCATAATTGCTACTATCAACTTTCAACTAAATTTTCTCTAGGAACATATCTTAAACAGTAGAACTAAAGCGTAAGGTATGACATAATTTTGCAAAGATCTTTTGACTATGTTCATGATAATTAAGTTCATCTAATCAAATTTTTAAATGAACTCCCACTCAGATAGACATCCCTCTAGTCATCTAAGTGATACATGATCCGAGTCAACTAGGCCGTGTCCGATCATCACGTGAGACGGACTAGTCTTCATCGGTGAACATCTCCATGTTGATCGTATCTTCTATACGACTCATGGTCGACCTTTCGGTCTCTTGTGTTCCAATGCCATGTCTGTACATGCTAGGCTCGTCAAGTCAACCTAAGTGTTTCGCATGCGTAAATCTGGCTTACACCCGTTGTATGCGAACGTTAGAATCTATCACACCCGATCATCACGTGGTGCTTCGAAACAACGATCCTTCGCAACGGTGCGCAGTTAGGGGGAACACATTCTTGAAATTTTAGAGAGGGATCATCTTATTTATGCTACCGTCGTTCTAAGCAAATAAGATGTAAACATGACAAACATCACATGCAAATCATAAAGTGACATGATATGGCCAATATCATCTTGCGCCTTTGATCTCCATCTTCGTGGCGCGGCATGATCACCTTCGTCACCGGCATGACACCATGATCTCCATCATCGTGTCTTCATGAAGTTGTCTCGCCAACTATTACTTCTACTACTATGGCTAACTGTTAGCAATAAAGTAAAGTAATTACATGGCATTTTCATTGACACGCAGGTCATACAATAAATTAAGACAACTCCTATGGCTCCTACCGGTTGTCATAATCATCGACATGCAAGTCGTGATTCCTATTACAAGAACATGATCAATCTCATACATCACATATATATAATTCATCACATCCTTTTGGCCATATCACATCACATAGCATACCCTGCAAAAACAAGTTAGACGTCCTCTAATTGTTGTTGCATGTTTTACGTGGCTGCTATGGGTTTCTAGCAAGAACGTTTCTTACCTACGCAAAAGCCACAACGGTGATATGCCAATTTCTATTTACCCTTCATAAGGACCCTCTTCATCAAATCCGATCCGACTAAAGTGGGAGAGACAGACACCCGCTAGCCACCTTATGCAACTAGTGCATGTCAGTCGGTGGAACCTGTCTCACGTAAGAGTACGTGTAAGGTCGGTCCGGGCCGCTTCATCCCACAATGCCGCCGAATCAAGATAATACTAGTAACGGTAAGCAAATTGAACAAATCATCGCCCACAACTACTTTGTGTTCTACTCGTGCATAGAATCTACGCATAGACCTGGCTCATGATGCCACTGTTGGGGAACGTAGCAATAATTCAAAATTTTCTACGCATCACCAAGAACAATCTATGGAGTCTTCTAGCAACGAGAGGGAAAAGAGTGCATCTACATACCCTTGTAGATCGCGAGCGGAAGCGTTCAAGAGAACGGGGTTGATGGAGTCGTACTCGTCGTGATCCAAATCACCGATGATCCTAGCGCCGAACGGACGGCACCTCCGCGTTCAACACACGTACGGAGCAGAGACGTCTCCTCCTTCTTGATCCAGCAAGGGGGGAGGAGAAGTTGATGGAGATCCAGCAGCACGACGGCGTGGTGGTGGAAGTAGCGGGATCCCGGCAGGGCTTCGCCAAGCGCAAGCGGGGAGGAAGAGGTGTCACGGGAGGGAGGGAGGCGCCAGGGCTTGGGGTGCTGCTCCCATGCGCCTCCCCACTATATATAGGGGTGGAGGGGGCTGGTTTCTTTCCCTCCGAGTCCATTGGGGCGTTGGCAAAGGTGGGTGAATGAAATCCCATCATTTCCCTTCCCCATCGATTGTTATCCCCCTTTTTTAGGGATCTTGATCTTATCCCTTCGGGATATGATCTTATTCCTTCTAAGGTGGGATCTTGGTGCGCCTTGACCAGGGGTGTGGGGCCTTGCCCCCACTACCCACGTTCATGTGGGTCCCCCATGCAGGTGGGCCCCACTTCGGAACCTTCTAGAACCTTCCCGGTACAATACCGAAAAATCCTGAACATTTTCCGGTGGCCAAAATAGGACTTCCCATATATAAATCTTTACATCCAGACCATTCCGGAACTCCTCGTGACGTCCGGGATCTCATCCGGGACCCCGAACAACTTTCGGATTTCCGCATACTAATATCTCTACAACCCTAGCGTCACCGAACCTTAAGTGTGTAGACCCTACGGGTTCGGGAGACATGCAGACATGACCGAGACGACTCTCCGGTCAATAACCAACAGCGGGATCTGGATACCCATGTTGGCTCCCACATGTTCCACGATGATCTCATCGGATGAACCACGATGTCGAGGATTCAATCAATCCCGTATACAATTCCCTTTGTCAATCGGTACGTTACTTGCCCGAGATTCGATCGTCGGTATCCCAATACCTTGTTCAATCTCGTTACCGGCAAGTCACTTTACTCGTTCCGTAACGCATGATCCCGTGGCTAACTCCTTAGTCACATTGAGCTCATTATGATGATGCATTACCGAGTGGGCCCAGAGATACCTCTCCGTCATACGGAGTGACAAATCCCAGTCTTGATTCGTGCCAACCCAACAGATACTTTCGGAGATACCTGTAGTGCACCTTTATAGCCACCCAGTTACGTTGTGACGTTTGGTACACCCAAAGCATTCCTACGGTATCCGGGAGTTGCACAATCTCATGGTCTAAGGAAATGATACTTGACATTAGAAAAGCTCTAGCAAACGAACTACACGATCTTGTGTTATGCTTAGGATTGGGTCTTGTCCATCACATCATTCTCCTAATGATGTGATCCCGTTATCAATGACATCCAATGTCCATGGTCAGGAAACCATAACCATCTATTGATCAACGAGCTAGTCAACTAGAGGCTTACTAGGGACATGTTCTGGTCTATGTATTCACACATGTATTACGGTTTCCAGTTAATACAATTATAGTATGAACAATAGACAATTATCATGAACAAGGAAATACAATAGTAACCATTTTATTATTGCCTCTAGGGCATATTTCCAACACATCGGGAGGGCTTGGACGGAACAACCGATGGAAATGAGGCCTGGCGTACCACATATCGGAGGAAACGGCCTTGTGTTCGACCGACCACGTTCGAAACGGGATCCTGTTCATTGGGAGGGGTCTGGCGTACCGCAAAACGGAGGAAACGGACCTCCTACGGTCGAAACAGGGGTCCTGTTGATCGGGAGGGGTGTGGCGTACCGCAAAACGGAGGAAACAAACTTGTGTTGGAGCGCTACGGTCGAAACGGGGGTCCTCTTCATCGGGAGGGGTGTGGCGTACCGCAAAACGGGACTCCACGGGATACTGTTCATCTCCACCATCGACCCCCTCCAGCCTCCACGGGCTATTCTTCATCCACCGCCGACCTCCTCCAGCCTCCACCTGCGACTGTTCATCCACGGGCTCCTGTTCATCCAGCCTCCATCGCACGCTACTCCACCGGCTACTGTTCAACCAGCCCTCTCCACGGGCTCCTGTTCAACCACCCCTCTATGGGCTACTGTTCATCCAGCCCTCCACCATCTACTGTTCATCCTGCCCTCCACGGGGTGGTCCTGTTCATTCTGCCCTCCACGGGGGCCTGTTCATCCAGCCCCAACCGGCTCGAACGATCGGGGTCCTGTTCATCCACCCCACCGGGAACTGTTCATCCAAACCCCCCAGCAACGCTCACTGTTCATCCAAAGGCACGCAACGGGGTCCTGTTCATCCACCCCACCGGGAACTGTTCATCCACCCCCGCAACGCTCACTGTTCATCCAGAGGCAGCATCGATCGGCTTCAGTTAGCACCAGTAGCGAAGGAATCGCTCGATCGGGTTCAGTTAACAGCCATCGATCGATCGCTCGGGTTCAGTAACGCGTAGCCTGCAGTGCAATCGCTCGGGTTCAGTTAGAGCCCAACGCCTCGCTCGGGTTCAGTTAGAGCCCAACGCCTCGCACCCACGCGCATGCGTGTACGAGAGAAACGCGCATCGCTCGGCCCCGACCACCCACCGTAACCAGAAACACCCCGATATTTTCCTCGCCCTCGCTTCTACCACGGTTTTTTCCGTCATGGACGGGCCAAAGAATGTCATGCAGCTGCGTCTCCGGCCCGCCCAGGACGAAAAGCCCATTTTCTGTCATGATTTTTTGTCATAGAAGTAGGACCCCATCACATCTATGATGATACCGTGTTTTGTCATAATTATTGTCATAGAAGTGTCATACGTATGACAGAAAAAAAATCGTTCGGCCCAAAATGTCACGGATGTGTCTTTTTTTGTAGTGTATATCTCAATTACGCTAAAGTCCCTCAAATATAGACACCTCACTCTTTATCTGAAGCCAACCCCCCCCCCCCTCGTCGCCCACCCCCGACCCCTCGTCGCCCCCCCCACACACACAGAGAAGTCGTTCTCTCCCCAAACACCAACACACGAGCACATTAACACCCCTCTCTCTTCTAAAGTTCGGGCCCCAATATAGGTCTCTATCACTTTGTCTCTTGGGCATGCACACATCTCTTCCCCCACTCTCTAGCTAGTTCTCCCGGCATCTCTCTTTCCCAAGCACACGCACTATGTAGAGTGTATCTTTCCCATACACACAAAACGTCGCCCCCAAACGTCTATCTCCCTAGTTATGTGGTTCTCGCACACTCACCTCACACACCACCCCCACTGCAAAACAAGCACACTTTGTCTCCTTGTGCACCACTCTCATCTTTCTATCTCTCCCACATGCGGACCCGCCCCAGCTCCTCCCTGTATACATATATGTCGTGACTCTTTCCATAGCTCCCTAATGTATCATCGTTCTCGATCTCGCACATTGTTCTCTACACCATCTATTCTAGATCTCTCATGAAGTCCCTATCACACACACGATGACTCGCTTCCCTTGCGCCTCCATACATAGGCCAATTTCAAACAACATCAACATTGTCTCCCTATCTATACGCCATTTATGCACAAACGCCCCCTCTCTTCCTCTCTCTCTCTCTCTCTCTCCGTCGCTAGCTCTCTCTCTCTCTCTCGCTCTCCCACCCCTCTCCCACACACACTCGATGTCTCTTCCAAATAGTTTGCTCCCCCCGCCCGCAGTCATGCTATCCCGCTACTACACATGTCACACCATTCCCCCTTCCCTTATACTAGGTTTACATCATTAGTGGTCTCACTACTCCACATACACACACTCCCTCTCACACACAAACGCGCGCACAAACACACACAGACACGCACAAACACCCATTAATCTGGATCCTCATGTCTCCCCATGTCCGCATATGTATCTCACACACTCACTCTCTAATTATGTATATGTGTCTCCATGTTACACAACACAAAGCCCCATGTACATACCTCTCTCTATCCTCAACACACATAGACACAAAGAATTTGTTATCATTGCCTCAGTCTCTAGACATATCACACACGCACACTGTCTCTCTCTCTCTCGCAAACACGCTCAACAAGGGTTTCCTCGTGAATAACTTACCGTCTATTCATCAACAGTCGTGGCAGTATGGCGAACACGAGACGTGAAAAAGAATAAATCTACACGTGCTTAGACCACCTAGTATGACTACTAGGACTAGAGCAAGCCAAAAAGCGCGCCACCGTCACCCCCTCCTTATTGGCGACGGGAAAACCTTTGTTTTACACAGTCGAGAAGTCATTGTGCTAAGGCCTCACATGTTGAGGCGTTGAATAGAATGTAGATGCAAGTTTACGGAAACAAGTATCGATAATACGTTTGTATCTCCATACTTATATTTCTTCTCTTATAAAAACCGAGTTGGTGATGATGGTACGCGTGCCATCTTGCAATATAGACCGTCCGATCTATATCTGACTGCTGGAAATTAAACTAAAAGATACCCGCACCCCTCTCCACATTTGCAAACAAGGCCTTCCCTCGTTCATACTTATCTCCAACAACCTCATTGTTGAGCAATTAAGAAAGGAAGCCTTTGGAACAAAGTGGCCTGGTGACCGCTGCCGGCGTCATCAATCCCCATGCCTCCGCTCAGTCCGACCACCAATCACCACCACGCCCCACTCCTCTTCACCTTATCTCCTATTTCTCGAGATATAATTAGTTTTTACACATGGTATTACTCCCGCATGGGTCAATCACAACGAGTGTTTTTACAAAAAAATGCATCTTGATGTTCCGTGCAATGCACGGATCTTGCTAGTACTCCTATAGAAGACTAAGTTGGTGATGATGGTGTGTCTGCCATCCGTCATTTGTGACCATTAGATCTACATCTAACGACTGTGAGGTAACTTGTTGCCTTTTATCACCAACATCCCACTTGTTTACCAATTTGCAGAAAAAACCCATAATTAGTATCTTAAAACCAACCACATCCCTCCCTGACCTCACCAAAACAGCCCAAGGAATATATTCTAATTGAAAAATACTATATCTCTAGTGATATATGTATATAAAAATTAGAGTGTTTTGTATCAAGTTTGTGAATAAGTATTATTCTAATTATGATCCGTTGCAACGCACATGAACATTGCTAGTATTTCCAACCATGCAATTTTCCCTAGTGTTCCATAGTTTCGAGTTTTCCATCAAGATATTAGTCACTCATGGTTGATATTTACTTTCAATCATGCACACATATGCACTATGTAACTAGCCTTGCTTATTTGGTTCCAAAGCTTAAATTTCACTCCTACTTACAATACGTAAAGTATTTGATAAGTATATTTCACATATCTAATTTTGGTACTCAAATATAGCATCTATCATGATATATTCGTCCATTTTTGCCATGATTGATTCAATATTGCTTGATAATCATAAAAAGGATCATTTACTAGTCTTTGGTCTATCTTGTAGAAATGTGCGCAAAGGCACTAATAATCGTCAAGATTCCGTCTATGTGGCTATCGAGAAGAGTGAAGAAGAGAAGAGAAGGAAGAAGAGACTTGTGTGAGATGAAGAGAAGTAACCAGGGGCTAGATAAAGAAGTGGGAGGACCTTCTTGTGAAGAAAGAAGAGAAGGAAGAGGGTTAATGTGTAAACTTTGCAGATCAGATCGAGGGGTCAAAATCCCTAGCGCAACCACCGATCCCCTTCGAGCCTGGCCACACATCTCTCTCCCTCACCCCTCCTTCTCCACCTCCGGCCGCCGCCACGGCCAGGCTGGCGTGGTGGTGCGCCTTCGCGACCTCCACCACTCCACCCAGCACCACCATCACCTCCATCCACCTGCGCCACCCAGCCATCCATTCACTCATGGGAAACGTTTGGAGACGGTGCGCCGGCCGAAGCTTTCGGCCGGTCGCCCGCTACCTCGTGCTGCCTGTGTAGATGAGAATCTCCATTCGCACCCTATCTGCTGCAGCCCAATCTTGCAGGCGAGGTCGCCGTCCACCCCCCGCATCACGCCCCCACCCCGCTGCAGCCCGACCTCCATCGCCAGTGGCCAAGCTCCCCTCGCCGGCCGCCATGGCTGCCTGCCGCCATGGCCAGATCCATCCCCTACCTCCAGCCTTCACGCGGGCGCATCCCCTCCCCCTCCCCCCCATGGCTGCGACTGGGCGACCACGACCTCCATCGCCGGCGGCCAGGCGCTCCCTTGCCGGCCACCATGGCTGCCTGCCGCCATGGCTGGATGCACCCGCACATACTAGTGTTACAACCGTCATTTAGAACAGCTTCAACCATAGACAGAAAAGCTTCAATGAAACTGCACATCAAGAGAAAGCTGCAACCGTAGTTGGTTTTTGTTAGTACTGGCGAAGTTTTTTGCTACATCCATCAGGCGGAGCTGCGACCTCACGGCGATGACAACGACGATTTTTGTTGCAACCGTAGTAGAATTTTGCTACTACCGCTGAAGTTTTTGCTACATCCATGTAAGGCGGAGTTGCGACCTCGCGAAAGACGGCGACGGTGTTTGATTTTTGCTGCAACCATAATACATTTTTGCTACTACCGGTGAAGTTTTTTGCTACATCCATGTAAGGCGGAGTCGCGACCTCGCGAAGGCGGCGACGGTGTTTGATTTTTTGCTGCAACCGTAGTTGTTTTTTGCTACTACCGGTGAAGTTTTTTGCTACATCCGTTCAGACAGCGCTGATTAACTGGAGGCCGTCATCGATGCAATCCCCTGCAGCCAGCATCCACGGCGAGGGCGGCGGCGGAGCTACAACCATCGCCGTCGAGAGCTACAGCCGCAGGTAGAGTTGTTGCATGGGTCGAGGCGACAACGAGGACGGCCGGGATGGTGGGGACCGGCGACGAGGACGGCCGGCGAGGGGCGGGGACCGGCGATGAGGAAGGCCGGCGAGGGGCGGGGCCCAGCGATGAGGATGGCCACCGAAGGGGGCAGGAGGCGCCGCGCCGCGGTCCCCCGAGCGAGAGATGCGGATTCTAGCCTGACCACGCGAGGAAGAAGCTGTTGGGGCGTTTTTTTTGACCAGATCCAAAGGCTGCGCGGCTCACATCCAACGGTTGGGGCTCGACCGGCCCAACCATTCCGCCGGTGCGCCGGCGCCTAGCGTTGCCCTTCACTCATCTCCACCAGCGCCACCCAGGCATCCATTCACTCATCTCCACCAGCGCCACCATCTCCACCATAGGGCCATCACTCCACCGCCGTACCTCGCGCGCCTGACCAGACGGGTGTCTGGGTACCCGCGCGACCTTGCCTTCGGCCGCTGCTCCTCTTCCCCATCCCAATTGCTGCCGCCTCTTCTCTTCCCTTACCTCTGCTACTGCCCTTGCTTCTTCTCTGAATCTCTTTGCTGCTGCTCCTCTACCACGTCCCAACTACTGCTGCTACTCCTTCTCCCCCACGAATCTGCTACAGCTCCACTCTCCAGCGCCTCCTTTGCTGATTCTCTGCTCTGAACCTCAAGTTGCTGTGGCCACTTCTTCTCTGAACCCAAACTCAGCTGTTTGCTGCTCCTCTTTCTTTGCTGCTGCTTCTTCTTCTCACGCCCCCTGCTGCTTCTCTCCTCACGCCTTTGCTGCTGCTCTGAACTTCTCCTCTCCTCTCGCTGAACCACTACTGCTGCCTCTGTTTCTTCTCTGAACCCGAACCCTTGCTGCTGCTCTCTCTCTCTCTCTCTCTCCCTCTCTCTCTCTCTCTCTCTCTCTCAAACTGCTGTAAACTTTAGAAGTGTAATGTTCAGAATTGTGTAATGTTCAGGGTTGTGTAATGTTCAGACTTGACTAGTTCTAGCAACTTGTTATTTGTTCAGTTTCGTACCTGTATAATAAAGTACTTGTTATGTTGGATCTGACTAGTTGAGACCTTGTTAATTTGGGAGATAATTGATGTATTAGAATTTGCTTCTGTGTATTTCTATTCTGCTAGCATATGAATGTGTTCACCCCTGTGTATTTGTTCCTTGCCGCAGAAATTTATTCAGTTGTCTATGTGTTAGCTCCAGTACATGTGCTATATAAATATGAGTGTGTTTGGGATGTGAAAAATCTATCTTCTGTCCTATATTCATGTTTCTTCTCTCTGTTACATGTTAGATAAACATGTGTTCTAGTATTGTTGTTTCCCATTAGTCATATTTGTAAGCTTGTGTCAGTGTCTACTTTTTCAAGTAAAACGATAATATCAAAAAGACTGAGAGTACAATCTGAACCTCTCTTTGTTTCTGTATCATTTCCTTTGTCGACGATCTTCGGGAACAACCTTGTTAGTATAGATTCCTATTTTCTGCATTTATCTCTTAAAATTGTGCTACCTAGCTTTAGCCAAGTACGGTCATCGATTTGCCTAGTCCCTGTGGAGAACACGACATCCGTAGTTTGGGCATAAAAACCCCGCTATACTTTCAATTGATCAGTATTTAACAAAAAATACCACTTTCAACCAGCCCTAGGAAGAATTTATTATACAAAAAATAGCAAAAACATACTCAAAATTTCTTAATCCACGCAAAAAACTACTACCTACTGATTAGGTTAGTTTAAACCCATTTATGAAAGGGTTGGCCCACACGTCCGTGCTGACGAGGCAGCTTAAACCAACACATTTTGTTTGACCGTTGACACGAGGGATCCACATCTGACCTTCTATCCTGTTATTCCCCTCAAATCATTATTTTTCCTGAACATTACTTCAAACAGTACTGATGTGTGTTCGTCGGTGACGTCGGTGATGAGCGAGTTGGCCGCCGCTCCGCCGGACGGGCCGGACGCCGCGCTGGCCTCCGCACGGGTTGGCAGGCTGGCCCGAGCGTGACTCACGAGCGAGGAAGCCGCCGCACTGGCCTTCGCTCGAGCTAGATGGCTGGCCTTAGCGCGGTGCGCGCGAGCAAGCCGTCGCGCCACCGTGCCAATCTAGCTAGCAAACCTTGCAGACAAGCAGCTGGACGGAGCTATCTTGGCTAGCTAGCGGCCGCGAGCGTCGGACGGAGCTGGCATCCGGGCTGCCGCAAGATGGGCTCCGCACCGCTGGCGGTTTTGACCTCGCCTTCTGCCGGCGGCGGTAGCTGCGTCCCATGGCCAAGGATGACTAGGTGGATGGGCCGGAGGTAGGAGGTCACTCGGGGATTTTTGTGCAGACTGACATGTAGGTCCCATAAGTCATAACGCCCGGTCAAATAGAAGGCGTTGACTTAATGGGCGACATGGGCCCTGTTTGGATACTTTAAGTCAGAGGTTAGATTCTAACCCTGTACTAACTCTAACCAAAGTGGTGTTTGGATGGCAGGGTTAGATTGACAACAAATGTATCCAAACAGGGCCATGGGTTGAAACGTGCCTATAACGACACTTTGTAGAGTAGTCGTTTCTTGATAGGGCTGGTTGGTAAGAGCATGTACAATGGTTGATAAGGTAGTCTTATCTTAAGTCTGCCACGTATGCAAGTGGTAGTAGTTTCTTGGCATTATTAGTGGTTTCTTGCATTATTAGGGGTTTCTTGTAAGGAACAATGTACTACTAGCGACAAAAGGCGATTCTAGGTTGCGTTGTACTCCAACGAGTACTATTAGTGGTCGCGGGAGTGTATACCTCGTTTTGTGGGTTCGATCCCGGCCGAACGCACGGCGGCCTTTTTTTAAATAGTAACTTAGTTGCGAGCCAATATTTTACACGGGTAGTTTGAGTTTTGAAGTCAAACGGACGTGCGGCACCACAATCTGGGTGCACTGGATAGCCTAGCCACGTGAACGGGTTTTCCTTCCCAGCATCTCGTGGCTCGCGTGCTCGCCCTAGCCGCACCTCGCTTGCAGCTTCCTCATCAGCTAGTAGCATATTTAAACTAGCGCCTCCCAATTAAGCCCGAGGAGCCGGAAAAGCCTGGCGGGGCATTGGGAACTGTGCAATATGGCTCTGTACGTAAATTGCTCTACTACTACTCTGTAGCTTGTGGCGTTGCACGCATGGACTTCACTCCATTATCGGCTCTACTATAAAAGAAATTCCTCTTGACGTGTCTTTTTTTAAACGGAGGCAAAAGCTTTGCTTCATCTCATTCATAAAGAAGGAACTACTAACAAAGTTCAACGAGATCCATTACACCTCGACAAATGGAAGCAAAAAGCCTAGTCTCGCTGTATCAAATAACTCAAATGTTCTGCCCCCGTAGTAACCGTCGCTGATAAACATGCTGCTAGTGTGTGCGTGAGAGGAGCGGCTGAGTAGGCCAGCTACGTGAGAGGAGCGGCTGAATAGAGCACCGAGAGTACCCACTAGGCCACTACGGAGGTGTACTTTCCCTGCATTGATAGTACAACGATGGTTCTATAGAACAGTAGTACCCTTCACTTCCAACTGTAGCTCCTTGGCCCTGAGATTCAAGAGTTCAAAACTGGTGCACTATACTAGAAGTACAGTACATCGCACTACTAGTTGAGAAAGTAGTACTAGTACTGCTACAGTACGAGTACGTACTCCTCCGTCACATAACGTAAGACGTTTTTTGACACTAGTTGGCGTGTGCAAAAAATAGCAAAAACATACCCAAAATTTCTTAATCCACGCCAAAAACTACTAGCTAGTGCCAAAAAATTCTTACTAGTGCTATTATTTACAGTATAATGCAATCCCATAATGTCCCATAATGCTAGTACTAGTAGTAAATAATAGCCTCGCCCCTTCGCTAAGGAACGATCTACAGTTGGAAGGGACGAGGCCCTGCGGTTACTACGCTCTTATCTCCTCCTCGCCAGTTCCCCTCCCCCCGAAGAGAAGGCAGTTCATCGCTGCTCCCATGGATTCGCCAGGCGGTTCTCCTCCTCGTCGGGGCTGGGAGACCTTGGACAACGATCCTCTGGGAGAAATCGCACGCCGCTCCGACGTCCTCACCGCCGCAAGACTCGGTGCTTCCTGCACCAACTTTTTCAAGACGGTGCTTAAAAAGGCTTGGGAAAAGGCCATGCTTGTTGGTCTTCCATGCGTCCTCGAGGAGAAGGTTCTTCTATGGGACAATCCTTCGAACAGTCTACCGCTCCCTGGCCATGGTTGCACGTTGACTCCGCTAGAGTTGCCGACGTTGAGAGGTAGTCGGATTTTGTCCGATGAGCAGGTCAGTAATGGAGTTTGATCATGTAGTACTTAGTTATTCCATTTCCATCCCGTAATTTCTCCGCTGCCCACCGTCTTATATATAGGTCTGGGTCGGTGCCAACGAAGATTGGCTTGCATACCTCCAGCCGGATGCCACCATCATTTTGCACAACATCCACAGCAGTGCGACCGTTCCAGTAGACCCCTTCTCCACCATTGGGATCGGTCCGGACTGGCTGGGCTTGATTACGTATGATGATGCCTACATGAGATTGAAGAAGATAGCAATTGCGGACCCGCCGACAAAGCGACGCGGCTACGACGATTACCATCTCATCACGGTGTTCGACATAAGGATTTCCATCAATGCAAGAGGCAGTAACGGCAGAGGCTGGCGCATGTTGGCAGCGGCACATTTGTACCCCTACACGTTAGAAGATGCCGTGCGCCATTTAGGACGCATCTTCGCGGTGACAAGCCAGAGGACTTGTTTCATATGGTTCCCATCCTATGGTACGGGAGATTACAAACGGAATGCAAAAACCATCATTTGCATCCCTAACGGTACTCCATTATTTTGCAAGGACCAGTCATCCCGCGATCAAAATAAGATCGCAGATCCTGGATGTGCATTTGCATCCGCTATTCGGTCTAACCTGGAACCTTGTAGCTGACTTTGGCATATTGGGATCAACTATCTTAGCAGTCGTTACCCATGGTACCACTGATGTGCAACATGGTCACACAATCTACCACGATCGGACCGTCACCATCTACCCAGGTATTCCATTTTTTAACCCTCTCGCCTTATTTTTCATTGTTGTACCAGTACTCTACTTACGTACTAGTAGGAGTACTTTTTACCTTGGAGGAGGCGTATAGCTAGCTAGGCCCTTGAAGACTTGAACCCACTAGCTGCCACCATTTTTGTTTTCCATGTCTTACTATCTCATCCATGTAGCCAAGAGTGGCTATATACAATAAGCCGGTTATTTTACTTCCTCTATACCGGAGTAGTACTATTTGCTGCACAGTATTACTGACCGCCATATTTGAGCACAACATTATTATGCATGGACCTTGACTATGTACATCACCATGTGTCCCGATCTGAGATGCCACGTGTACCAGATGAACGGCGCCGAGTTCGACCCCCGTGATGCTACGTGGGTGTCGAGGAACACTCTTGGAGAGTACTCGCTTTTCATTGGGGACAGCTAGCCCATTGTGAAGCGGATGCCACCTTCCGTGCACGACACAGAAGGCCTGCCGTTCATGAAGCATGGTTGTGTCTTTAGTGCGCACCGCCGGATGAATGACATGCTGGGACACGCTATCCCTGATTTATGCCGCTTCAGCTTGGGTGAGTCTCCATCGTGTGGAACCGGACTAGAAAGTTGTGACAATGATTCCCGTTGCCCACCGCTATGGATCGTGCCATCCATGAAGAACACCTGGGACTGGAACCTGGAGGAGGACATGTAACCCATCTATAACGTGTAAGTGGAGTACGGTAAATTGTGAACGGTAGCGCTGTGCATATATGTAGACTAGTCATGCACAAATTTATCACATGAATTGGAGATGAACTTGTGTGGCATACTGGCATTTGTCCTTTAGAATTTATTACTAGTAAATGCGTTATGTGTACGTGCAACTTGTGTGGTTGTTGCACGGGCTCCAACACGCTCTTTGAGAAAAAAAGGTGGCACAGCTTTGGATATACGTGACGTGGCGGCATCATACAGTAGCATCGTTCGCTATACTTGTAGTACACACCTACTAGGACGACAACTCCAATAAAACCTTGCGCCTGGCTCTTTGCCTCTTCGGGAGGTTCAACAGTTCGTACTCGTGTGAACCTTGCACTTGGCTCTTCGCCTCTTCGGAAGGTCCAACAATGATGATACTATGGTACATTATGCTTCTGGCAATCTGACATCGATTGAACTGCTGCATGTCCACCGCGAGGGCGAGGGAGAGGGAGAGGGCGCTGTAGTCAAAACCCTGTCCTCGTCCTGCGAACCACCGCACGCGTGGGCGAGGGAGAGGCGTAGTAAGCAAGCTTCTCCTCGTTCGGCGAGTTGACGGGACACATCAAAGCAGTACTAGTACTAGTCCATACTGCATCCTTTCCGGTTAATATGGCTTAATTTGAAACGAGAAAAATACACTGGCGGTCAACGTATGTAACAATACGCTCTTTACGGTCACTATATATAGTTTTGCGGTGATTATACGATCACTAGCTCATCGTAGAGCACCATATTGCACCCTACTGACCGGCCACATAGTCGACGTGGCACTTTGTTGACTGGTTAAATTTTCACCTGATTTCTAGGTCCCACCTGTCAGTTGGCAGAGCAAAGAAATCAGCTAAAAAACAAAGAGTGTAGTACATCTACACTTCCAATGCATTTAGCCTTTAATCTAAATCGATATTGATTGACTAATGCACCAACTTGTGCTCTAGGTATAGGCTACATGTCTATCCTTAATTACAGCATGCAATGACCTTCATTTAATCTTCTTCTCTCAATGGTCGCATGCACACATAAGTCTGCTACTTTTGGGCGTTAATTATGCCCTGGTCAATGTGTAAATCTCTAAATGTACAGTCTTTCACGGACGTAGGGAGTAGGTTGAGCACTTGAGCGTGAGCGTGTGTGTTGCGTCATGTGCTGTGTGCCGCATGGGTGCGTGAGTGTTGCGTGCGTCCATGTGTACGTGTGAGTGTTGCATGTTGCATGCATGCATGCATGCATGGGGCTTACTCCCTCCCGTTCACATGTTCATATTTCAAGCCTCCTCTGTTCCCTCCATATGGTGATACTCCCTCTGTTCCCAAATACGGAGTAAAATCCTCCCTCTGTTCCCAAATACGGAGTATTTGTCTTTCTAGAGATTTCAACAAGTGAATACGTACGGAGCAAAATGAGTGAAGTGAGCGTAGAGGCATAGGGATAATGTAGAAAGGAAGTCTTCGCGATCCATTATTCCCCATCTCGGTCAGAGAGAACTATTCAACTAGTCTTCATAGTGAAGTGACAATACACGCTGCAGCAGATGGGACACTTAATTAATAAGCTGAACCAGCGTGTTGGTGTTACTAAATCAGCCTTACCCAGTACTGCCATCATGTTTGCCAGTAGAGCACGCTTCTGTCGTCCATTAACTGACATATGGGCCCTCTTGTGGTAGACCCACATGTCATCGGTGTAACTATTTACACTCCGAAGGACGGTATATCCTGGTAGTAGTAGAAGAATTGAGATTTAATGCACTTTCTTCCCCGTCTTCCACTCTTCTTCCTCCTCTCTTCCCCATCGTCGGCCGCACACCATTTCCCCTCGCTCACTGCTCGCCCGCCCGCGCTATCTTCCTTGGTAGCTCGCGCGTACCATACCCCCCCCCCCCGCTCACTGCTCGGCCACAATGAGGAGAAGCTTCTTCGCTTGCCCGCCAGAATCCACTTCCCCGCTGGCTCGCAGGCACCGAAAACCCCAATGGCAGAACCGACTGACACGTAGAGCCGCGATTGGAATTCCCTCCCCGATGTTCTCTTGGAGCAGATCTGTAATCGTATGGACCTACTCAGCACCGTCCGTCTGGCCGCATGCTCGGTGTCTTTGTACCGTCTACTCATGTGCAATCGGCCGGCTATTTTCAAGACACCCTACTTGCTGATGCCCGATCCTCGCAGGTGGCCCAGACACCGAATTGACAATCCTACGGAGGTTGCCGTGGTGCCCCTCGACATGCTACCACTACCCGTCCACCTGTCCTTCATGCGCGACCACTACTAGGCGGGCATGAAGGCCAGCTAGATCGTCCTCATCCACCAATCCGGTAGTCCGTGGCGTCTCATGGATATCTACACCCAGCGAGAGATCACCCTTCCATCTTTGGATACCGCCGCCATCGAGCCTCGCGGCCCGCCAGACACTCCTGCCTACTACGCATGAGACGCGTCGAGCTTTTGGCTCGACCTCTGTTTGCTGAAGGTTGTAATCTGCAAAGTGCCCACACCATCAGAAGACTACATGGATTACAAGCTCATTTCCGTGTTCAACATGGGATTAGTCTATCTGGAATCCGGTCGCCATACATGGTTATGGCTCATCGTCGATCCTCTTCACCCAACAGTCCCGTCTGATACTATAGTGCACGATGGCATCGTTTATGCGGTCGACGCACAGATTGGCTGCCTATACTGGTGGAATCTATCGTCGTGTAATTGTTCTATCTCATCTCATCTTTACCTGAAGAATACGACTGCCTGTTCATTGTTACAAATTTAGAATATATAGTATGTCTATAACCACATCATTGCTATATGTTCCTCTCATTTCCTAGATTTTTATGACCACACATGTTATTGTTAGAGTTGATATGAGAACAATTGGTATCTAATGATTGTTAGAATAGATATTATGAGTATAACCTCATGATTGCTATATGTTACTCTCATTTCCAGGATTTTTATAACAACGCATGTTATTGCTTAGAGTTGATATGATAATTGTAGTAAGTGCTATGGTAGAATATGAGTAGGCCCTGTCATATCTGTTTTCCTCTCATTGTTACATGATGTTTGAACCATGATATATTGCTAGAATATGAAAGCCATTGGCTTATTTTTTTAACTTGGGGTATGATTATGACCACGACATTGCAATTCTCTGTCTATGATATATGTCACTGTTATAATAATCTTAATTCCACACATACTCTAAACATGATTGTTTATTTTTGTCCTTTTGGTCTCCAATTTGAATTGTTGCAGCAGACGCAAATGCGCTGGCCTTCATGATTCCAGGACCTGGAATCATACCAGCCGATGGGTGGTGGTTTATCGCTCGTTCAGCTGACGGTGGTCATTTGATGCTCATTTGCACGTACCAAATTGACCAAACCATTTCATCAAACCACATGCAGTACAATGCCTGGGGCGTTCGTGACATTGATGGCTATGGCTGCTTCATGTTCGAGAAAGATCCCAGCTCCGTTGGGCCAGGCATATTCAACTGGAGGCGGGTTTACAGCCTCGGCAACCACTCCATGTTCCTCAGGCTCAATTATCCGATCATCCAACCAATCATCAATCATATCACCGGCGATGATTACCGTGCTATGCAACTTCCATTCGCCAGGGGGAACTGTGCTTACACATCATACCATGGGTTTCATGAATCACCATATCCAGAGATTCGTCGACACAGCTTGTTGCCAGATAATCTTCAGTGTGTGAAAGGCATCAAGCTTCCATGCGATGGATGGCTTTTGCAAACCCGACATGCGGCGATGTGGTTCATGCCAATAGCAAATATGCACAACTTGATTCGTACTGATATCTAGACTGAGCCATGTATTCTGCTGCTGTAGCACGACCCTCTTTTGTTGGATATTATGTACTATTGTTAGTTGAAGCACTCCTCTGGTTTGAAGGATAGGTACCTTTCTGGGATCAAGTGCATCCTAACTCACCTGCACAGGATGTTCTGATAATGATGATGGAGATGTTGTGCAGTATATATATATATCACTTAGGCTTCAAGTGCGTACTTGTTAGTTAAACCTATGGTTAAAATG
The DNA here is from genome assembly GCF_018294505.1 of Triticum aestivum. Lineage (NCBI taxonomy): Eukaryota > Viridiplantae > Streptophyta > Magnoliopsida > Poales > Poaceae > Triticum > Triticum aestivum. The sequence continues at coordinate 360,782,065 of NC_057802.1, read as the reverse complement.
TGACACTAAATACGACTAGTAAGTAGTACAGTAGCAGTACTGGTATACGTCGGTCAAATTATTCATCATATCCACACATTCAATTGACGTGACAACACGCTGCGCGTGAAGTGACACAAGAATCCCGGTGGCGTGTTCGGGTATTCTGGACTTCAGATTTGGAGTACCACTTATCTATCGAAATCTTTCATCATTCACTTAAAAGAGTCGATTGATCATACATTGAGTACCATATAACTGGAATTAACCGATGCAAGTCGAAGAAGGATTGGCCGGTGCTGCCGGCTGGCGTCAAGTTCGATCCCACGGATCAAGAGTTGATCGAGCACCTTGAGGCCAAAGTGAGTGCTGACAGCGCGAGATCTCACCCTCTCATCGATTTGTTCATACCAACCATCGACAGCGAGCACGGCATATGCTACACCCATCCTGAGAAACTTCCAGGTAAGACACCGATCGACTGTCTACTTGCACAAACATATTCCTTTGTTTATAGCTCTATTTTTATTTTTAGACGCAGACCTGGTGAAGCAATTACAATTTGACAGTTAATAAAAAGTGAAACAAGTGACTGCAACATGCCAAAGATGTTACGAAAATGCCAACTACGTACACTAAAACCTGTATTCGACAATACTGCAGGTATCACACTGAGTGGCCTAAGCAAGCATTTCTTCCAGCGCAATTCCAGGGCGTTCAAAAGGGGCACGTGGACGCGTCGCAAGATACAGTCAGAGTGCGGCATGCACGCGATGTGGCACAACACCGGCAATACCTTGCCGGTGATGGTCAACGGCCGACAGACGGGCAACAAAAAGGTTCTGGTGCTGCACACCAACAAGAACTTCGACCAGCAGAGGACCAACTGGGTGATGCACCAGTACCACCTCGGGGACCTGGAGCAAGAGAAGGAGCGGGAGCTGGTCCTCTGCAGATTTTCTACCAGACGAACACTAGGGCCAGGAGTAAAAATATTATAAGTTAGTTTGGTATTGGTACTTGTACTACCTTGTCGTCCGCAAGTTGGTATTGTTGTTAACGATCTTTTGGTATGAACTTGGCATTTTCTTCCAACCATCATGCCGAGGGTCGACGTCGATATAAAGCTGGATCATTTGTTTCGAAACGAATTTTCAGGCAACTGATTTTTATTTGATGGGTAGCATAAGCACCTGCCGTTCGAATTCCCAGTTCTCCAAATTTTTCGAAACAAGTGCATGCACTTATTATCATGATGAAAAAACAATATCCCTGTTGCATCCCAGTTATCAGTCTGTACTTGCAGAATTCTCTCGTTTATTGAGCACGTATATTGTTTTTTCAGGTCGGGCAAGTTTCAACTGGGCTGTAGACTGTCCAGGCTTGGTTTTGTTTTTAACAGGCCCAACCCATGACGACAACGGGGCACAAAGATCCAGCAGGTATCTACTGGCCTCTGGCCTGCCAGCGTTAGTTATATTTTGTCTTACAACATCCGCAGGCAGTTTTTTACTGAATCAAACACACAACCCAGTTCTATTTTCCTCTTGAAACACATGTCCTACATCCGTTTTCTAATCTCTACCTATAGTTTTACTAGTTCATATACACGTATCATTATATTGAAAATACATAAAATTCCCTTTTCATATTTACATCCTTATTTTTGTTGTTGTTTTCCCTCCCAGCGTTGATTTTTTTACCACTGGTTTTCCCTTAAACCAACTCAATTGTCCCACGTCTTATTTGCTTACAAAAACAAAACGATTTTTTGGCAAATCAATAAGTTCTTAAAAAATGTTTATCATTTCGGGATTACAAAAGTTCGGACTCCACCAAAATATGCAAAATAAGGTTGAACTTTTTGACCGTGGTCCTGGGCAGAAAATGGGCTGCAATAAATTACTTAAGAATTAGCAAATGGGCTGCAAATTATTAAAAAATAGCAAATGGGCTCTATGTTGTCTGCCACAGATTTGGAGGCTGACTTGTTGGCCTACTAAGTTCATGCGTACACAAGGTTTCTCAAAAAAGAAACTTAGTCAACAATCGACTCTACCAGCGTCAGACCGTTAGATGTCAATCTAACGGCAATCGTGCTTCTTCAGTCTCTGATCTTCCTACCCCAGCCGCCCAAACCAGCGCCGTCGAAACCGCCTGCTCCCGCCTCTCATGGCCGGCTGTGCTGCCGAGCAGGCCTCATGGCCCCATCATATACTCGCATCCCTGGCATGTCTATCCCTCTACTCACCCACACCTCCTGTTATTTTCTGGCGACGGCAGCCGAACCAGTCAACCCTCGTACTCTCCACCGCGTGGGCAGCCACTGCCGTGTCTTCCCCGGCTCCATGTCATTCCCTTCGCAGGCCTCGCCATCGTCCACCGCCCTGGTGCTCTCGGCACGGTGTGGTCAATGTGGTCCACGAACGACATCCATCGGAAGTGGATTGTACGTGGAGAGGCTGACAGCTGGGTCCACGGCAGCACACAAGGAAATGCCTCCTTATTACGCGCAAAATAATGATTCTTGCACCTGACATCTGGGACCCGCCGGAAGGGCCTCTGTATTTCATGAAAAAATGTTCCCTCCGCTGATAGGTCGGACCCACCAACTATATCTTCACACGTAAGGAAGTGCCTCCTTATTGCGCACAAAAAAATGAAAACCCCCTGCGAGCTGGGACCCACCACAATGCGAGGCTGACTTGTGGGCCTACTAAGTTGACGGGGACGGAGGGCTTTGTCAACTTTGTCAATATGAACGATTCTAGCTCCAGTGACCGTACGATGTCCATCCAACAGGCATAGTGCTTCTTCTACCTCTGGTCTTCTTGCTCCAGCCGCCCAAAGCAGCGCCGGTCGTGCCGCCTGCTCCTGCCTCCCGTGGCCGGCTGTGCTGCCGCGGAGGCCTCACCGCCCCCATACTACTCCCACCGCTGGCCAGGCCATCCCTCCACTCACCCACACCCCCTGTTATTCTGCGGCGACGGCAGCCTCACACCCCAGCCGAACCAGTGAACCCTCGTACTCCTCTCCGCGTGGGCATCCACTGCCGCATCTTCCCCGGCTCTGCGTTGTCCCCTTCCTAGGTCTCACCGTCGTCCACTGCCTTGGTGCTCTCGGCGTGGCGTGGTCAATGTGGTCAACGACCGACTTCCATCGGAAGAGTACTGTACGTGGAGAGGCTGACAGCTGGGTCCACGGCCACAGCCCAGTTTTTTTGTGATTTGCCAAGTAAGTCGCTTTGTCAGGCCTATTGGGCTGCAAATCTTTCAAGATGAGGAGAGCTTCATTCGGCTGGCCGAGAAAATGGCCTATCAGTAATAAGAAATGGGTTGTACATTTTTAAAACACATCAAACCGGCAATTAGTTTCAAATTTCTTTTTTTCATTTCGAGATTTTAAATTGCATTGATTTTTATGCGTGGACAATTTGTTGGATTTTATATTGATATATATTTATTTTTAAAATCAGTTTCAATGTGACTCGAAATTTCGAGATTAAAAACAGTTCGGACGGCACCGAAATATGCAAAATTTCGTATAATTTTTTAACCGTGGCCACAATATGGGCTGTAATGCTAACAAAAAGAATATGGGCTCCAAAAAAAATCTTAAGGATTAGCAAATGGGCTGTAAATTATTAGAAATAATGGCAGATGGGCTGTATGCTGTTTTCCACACATTTGAGGCTTTCCTAAAAAAAAGGTTGACGCACAAGCAGTGACTGTTGGATGTCCATCCAACGGCCGCCGCGCTTCTTCACTCTCTGCTCTTCCTGCTCCACCCGCTCATAAAAGCGCCAGCGGGACTGCCTGCTCCCTTCTCCCCGCGGCCGGCTGTGCTGCCGCGCAGGCCTCACCGCCCCACCGTACTCCCATCGTTGGCCTAGCCATCCCTCTACTCACCCACACCCGCTGTTATTCTCCGGCGACGGCAGACGAACCAGTAAACCCTCGTACAGTCGTACTCCCCTCCACGTGGGAAACAACTGCCGAGTCTTCCCTGCCTCCGTGTCGTTCCCTTCCTAGGCCTCACCGTCGTCCACCGCCCTGGTGCTCTCGGCGCGGCCTGGTCAACGTGGTCAACGACCGACATGCATCTGAAGTGGACTGTACGTGGAGAGGCTAACAGCTGGGTCCACGGCCGCACGCAAGGAAATGCCTCCTTATTACACGCAAAATAATGATTCCTCCACCTGACATCTGGGACCCACCGACAGGGCCTCTGTATTTCGCGAGAAAAACATTACCGCCGCTGATAGCTCGGACCCACCAGCTATATCTTCGCACGCAAGGAAGTGCCTCCTTATTACGCACAAAAAAATGAATACTCCCCCTGCTAGCTGGGACCCAGTATAGTGGCAGGCTGACTTGTGGGCCTACTAAGTTGACGGGGACGGAGGGCTTTGTCAACTTAGTCAATATGCACGATTCTAGCTCTAGTGACCGTACGATGTCCAGCCAACGGCCGTAGTGCTTCTTCAACCTCTGGTCTTCTTGCTCCAGCCGCCCAAACCAGCGCCGGTCGTGCCTCGTGCTCCTGCCTCCCGTGGCCGGCTGCGATGTGGCGGAGGCCTCACCGCCCCCTACTACTCCCACCGCTGGCCAGGCCATCCCTCTACTCACCCACACCCCCTGTTTTTCTGCGGCGACGGCAGCCTCACACCGCAGCGAACCAGTGAACCCTCATACTCCTCCACGCGTGGGCATCCACGGCCGCGTCTTCTTCGGCTCCGCGTCGTCCCCTTCTAGGCCTCGCCGTCGTCTACCGCCCTGGTGCTCTCGGCGCGGCATGGTCAACGTGGTCAAGGAACGGCTTCCATCGGACGTGGACTATACGTGGAGAGGCTGACAGCTGGGTCCACGGCCGCAGCAAGGAAGTGCCTCCTTATTGCTCGCAAAATAATTTTTCCTCCACCTCACAGCGGGGACCCACCGGACCGTATTTCACGAAAAAAATGTTTCCCCCTGACAGCTGGGACCCACCAGCTACATCTTCGCACGCAAGGAAGTGCGTCCGTGTAAAAAAAACGATTCGCCCCCCTGACTGCTGGGACCCACCAGCTACATCTCCACCGTCGACCCCCTCTAGCCTCCATGGGCTATTCTTCATCCATCGCCGACCTTCTCCAGCCTCCACCTGCGACTGTTCATCCACGGGCTCCTGTTCATCCTGCCTCCACCGCGTGCTACTCCGCCGGCTACTATTCAACCAGCCCTCTCCACGGGCTCCTGTTCAACCACCCCTCCACGGGCTACTGTTCATCCAGCCCTCCATCATCTACTATTCATCCAGCCCTCCACGGGGTGGTCCTGTTCATCCATCCCTACACGGGGTCCTGTTCATCCAGCCCCAACCGGCTCGATGGATCGGGGTCCTGTTCATCCAGAGGCAACACCACAGGGTCCTGTTCATCCACTCCCACCGGGAACTGTTCATCCAACCCCCCCCCCCCAGCAACGCTCACTGTTCATCCAGAGGCAGCATCGATCGGCTTCAGTTAGCAGCAGTAGCGAAGGAATCGCTCGATTGAGTTCAGTTAACAGCCATCGATTGATCGCTCGGGTTCAGTAACGCGTAGCCTGCAGTGCAATCGCTCGGGTTCAGTTAGAGCCCAACGCCTCGCTCGGGTTCAGTTAGAGCCCAACGCCTCGCACCCACGCACGTGCGTGTACGAGAGAAACGCGCATCGCTCGGCCCCGACCACCCACCGTAACCAGGAACACCCCGATATTTTCCTCGCCCTCGCTTCTACCACGGTTTTTTCCGTCATGGACGACCCAAAGAATGTCATGCCGTTGCGTCTCCGGCCCGCCCAGGACGAAAAGCCCATTTTCTGTCATGATTTTTTGTCATATAAGTAGGAGCCCACCACATCTATGATGATACCGGGTTTTGTCACAATTATCGTCATAGAAGTGTCATAAGTATGACAGAACAAAATTTCGTTCGGCCCAAAATGTCCCGGATGTGTCTTTTTTTGTAGTGTTCATCATCACCGTCATCACGCCGACGTGCTGACGAAGCTCTCCCTCGACACTCAGCTGGATCTAGAGTTCGTGGGACGTCACCAGCTGAACGTGTGCAGATCGCGGAGGTGTCGTACTTTCGGTACTAGGATCGGTCGGATCGTGAAGACGTACGACTACATCAACCGCGTTGTCATAACGCTTCCGCTTTCGGTCTACGAGGGTATGCGGACAACACTCTCCCCTCTTGTTGCTATGCATCACCTAGATGGATCTTGCATGTGCGTAGGAATTTTTTTGAAATTACTGCGTTCCCCAATAGTCTACATAGTTCTCGAACCCATAGGGTCCGCACGCTTAATGTTCGATGACGATTTGTATTATGAGTTATGTCATTTGATGACCGAAGTTTGTTTGGACTCCCGGATGAGATCACGGACATGATGAGGAGTCTCGAAATGGTCGAGAGGTAAAGATTCATATATTGGAAGGCTATATTCGAATATCGGAAAGGTTTCGAGTGATTCGGGTATCTTTCGGAGTACCAGGGAGTTACGGGAATTCACCGGGAGAAGTAATGGGCCTTATTGGGCCATACGGGAAAGAGGAGGCAGGACAAAGGGAAGGTGGAGCCCCCCATGGGTCCGGATTGGACTAGGGGAAGGGGCGGCGCCCCCGTTGCCCTTTCCTACTCCCTCTCTCTTACATCGAAATATCTCGCGCCCGAAAGTTTAGCCCTGCGATATTCCTGTTTTACCCCTGCCACATGAACGGAAAAGGGCTGCTTTGGTAACTCCATTGTTTTCCCCTCTTTGCCCCCAACATTCTTCCCCAGAGCCCCTCCCCTTCGCCTCCCCGACCCACCCCCAACCACGGCAAGCCGCCGAATCTAGTCCTCCGCCGCAGCGGTGGACCTCACACCCCGACGAATCTACCTTCCGTACCTTGGAACCCCCAACTGCCAACTCACCACTTCACCGGAGCCGCTTCAGCGATTGGCTTGTCCACCGCTCCAGATCTCCTTGACTTCCATCATGGTCCACCGCACCAGATCTGCTTAACCGGCGCCCTCGTCCACCACAGTGTAGGCCCTTCACTGACTCCCTTGTCCGTCCCTTCGCTGGCCCTTCATGCAAGCCCTCGTCCGCCGCAACAGATCCGCCTCACCGAAAGCACTGTACAACGCGCCCGCCGAAGCCTTCGTCCACTGCACCGGACCCGCTCCACAGACGCCATATTCAACTCCACCGGCCCTGCTTTACCGACGCCGCAGCCTCATCAGGTTATTTTGAGTTGTACTCCTTCGGTTTTTCTCTTTATCGTGCAACTGTTCACTTACCACAAATGAGCTTTCTTGTATGTCAACAGGTGCCGCAACTGTAGCACCGGAGCCGCTTCAGCGACGGCGACAGCCGGCCCAAACTCAACCGCAACACGAGCACCATCGACGATCCTTAGCTATCAAGTATGCCAACGATACCCATACGCCGTCGAGAATCAGGTACTATTATCCAACGGCCGGCGCCTACGTTCACTTTCTTAGCATAAGCACCGCACCTTTGAATTTCTTCAGGGCATCATTCAGTTTTTCATGAGACGCGTTATTCTTCTTGCACCTGTAGGGCATACTTCTGGCAGTGAACATGTCACATGTGCTAAATTACATACCAGTGCACATATAGTTAATATGCTTTAGTTTTGTCCGAAGTATTATTATACTTCCTAGATATCACTGCCTACTATTTTACTTCTTGCATGCTATATTTATGATAATGGTGTTGTTCAGATGGCACCTGTTGGTTCCATCAGACTGCTTCATGTTCTCTATGCTTAATTACACATCAGCAAACTAGCATGTGGTTCCGCTGGTTTTTGTTCGTTTTACCCTACATTTTCTGATGCTAGCTATTACATCACTGCTCCGAGCCTCTATTCATTACTTTTTTGTGTGTTCTTGATCTTCCCAAGTTGCATGACTAATTTGATGCTTCTATTAATTATGGAGCTGCCAACCCCATCAAGCAAAATATTTGTTCTTTTGGGGCTGGCACCTCGAACAAGCATAAAAATAGAGGGAATCAGATATATTGTTGTGTATGCACACACCCTTCTTTCATTAGTTTAGATGAACCATTGATGATCAATTCGAAGCAATGCATGCGATTAAAATTAATTTTACCCGAATAGAGGGTGCAGAATAAACTACAACAAGTAGATTTGCAACCACGGGATGCTGACGATATCTTCAAAGAACATTGCAACAGCAGCGAGGCTTCACAGCAACATATGGTAAGCCAGTGTGTTTTAGTACATGTGAAATGTAATGCGTGTGGGCTACTTTCTTGGCTTGTGCCCTCAACCTGTAATCCTACAGAATAAAAAATAGTTCAGTTGTCTGATTTGCGGTATTGCTTGATTCGAATGCTTGTTTGTTACTTGTTACGCTATACCTGAGTTGGCCAATATGTCAGCAGTGCCTGCTGTACTATCATAAACAAATGCATGCCTAGTTCATTTGAGTCCTTAACTTTTCCTCTGAACTTCATCACAAGACTGTCTTCGTAGTTTATATGAGGCCACACTGTTAAGTGCTTTCTCAGATTATTTCAACTGCTTAGATGCCTTGGCAACTTAAATATAGCGGTGGTACACGCCCTTTCAACTAGGGATGTCAACTCGGTCCCGTTTAATCCCGATTAAAGTCCACTAGTGGTATGATAGTTCAAAAGAGTTTTTGTTTTTTGAGGAAAATGAACCAGGGAGCTAGCAAAAACTAACTAGATGGGACTGGCGGATGTCGTTTATTTGCCACTAACATCCCTAGTTTCATCTTACCATTTTAATTTCTTTTCGGCTAATGCTGCTTCGAACCATTTAAATATAGCTTGCCATGCTCGGCAATAATTCGTATGTCGTTTACCATGTAAGCTTACTGCCTGGATCATGCAATAACTATCTCTTACTTATGTCCAGCGGAAACCTTTCAGGATGCCGTTCACACTAGGACACAATGTACAACCCCAGAATCTATTTGTGGAAGCAGTGCGCCATCCATGTTACCAGATGGTAGCAGTTCAGAGGCAACACCGCCGGAGAGTAGTCTGAGCACAGATATTATAGTTCTTGAGGTTCTACTAGAGGCAGAAAGAGATGGTGTGGCGGCCATGATGAGGTAATCTCGATCTTGAAGCTGGAAATTATGTAATTAGCTGCACGCATTATGCAAGCAAACCAAGAATTGGAGGAAGTAAGAATGTTGCATTTGAAGACGGAGGAGGTCCTGCTGCTTCTGCTATCTGAAGCCCAGGGTAATCCCAGTTCTTCTTTAGATAGCAGTTGAAATTGTCATTAGATTATTGTACTTGCATGTTGTGTCATGTCTCTGAATGTATTATGTTGTAAGACCCCCTATGTTGTCCATGTGTTGTAATGATCCGAATTTTTTAGGCGAGGTAATCCTCACTACTTGTATGATTGACATAAGGTGAACTGTTTTTCATGTGAGCATATTGTATTGGATGAAATAACTGTTTGACTCAAAGTGTATCCAACCTACTGAATTCGAAGATCACGGCATTTCTAAATCATAATCATATATAAAGGTGGAATAAATCTTTGTTGTGGTTTTGAAGAAATAAATAACAAAACGTAGAATTATCTGTGGATATTCGTAATTGAATAAAAATTGGATTTGGATTTAGTTGCCAGGGCCCAGGGCAAACGTGAATGCTAATTCTCCCAAGTTTTGAATGAAGCGGCTAAACACCCACTATCATTTGTGGGCTGCCCGAAGCAAGTGTTTGCGAGATGGAAATTACTGTCTACCCCTGACACTTGACATCCTTATCGACCGGATTTACACTGCTGATGATAGGGGTAGACTAGTAACTTCAATCAGACGTGACACGACGGCCTCTGAGCCCATTCAGACACGGTGAACGCCAAACGTGGGCGGCAAAACACATTTGATTCAAGCTCGTCCGAAAGACATGTGTCTCTCCCTCCATTTCCCATTCATCCACGGTGGGCGGCAAAACAAACTCTCCTCGTCCGAAATCGATGTAGGCTAATATTTTAAATAGGGGCAGATGTGTAACTTCCCTCAGACGTGACACAACCGCCCTACATGCCAGCCCCGTTCATACACCGTGGGCGCCAACCATGGGTGGCCAAACACCCTCTTCTCGCCCAAAATCGTTACCGGCAAATATTTGGGAGATGCGAGATTACCGTCCTATCCCCAACCGACGTGATGTCCGAAATTTTAAACGGGGGATAAGTTCGTAACTTTCCCACATTTCAGACAAGCGTGTCCCAAAGTTTGAGATCCCCCCTCCATTTCCCCATTCATACACCGTCGGCCCCACGACAACCTCCCCACTGCGGCCAGCCTCCTCCGTCCGCCACCCCATCCTCCACCTTGCCAGAGCCGCTACCCCTACCCCGTTGTCCACTGCAAGAGATGGACTTCTCTCATCCATGGCGTCGGACCAGGATCCTTTCATCGCGTCGTCTCGCTTCATCGGCGCCGTAGTCCACCTTGCCGTTGCCGCTCCTACGACCGCCTCGTCCACGGCAACATGATTTATCCCCCGACCCGGCTGTCTGCCATCTAAAGTCTTCTTCCCCGCTGCCGACAGCCATCGCACCCGCAGCACCCTCAACGTATCAGCAGGGGCCTACACGGCGTCGCAAGAGAGGTGGTACTCTTCCATATGTGCTTAAGTTATTGATCTCACCCGGAAAATAGATCTTAAATTGTTTACTGTACTTTTCTTGTCCGTACCAAATCGTAGTGGCTAGTTGAATGCAAACATTGGTTGCGAAGTAGCTTTGTCCGGTTTGCACCTTCAGATCCGCCATGTCATGGTCACTATACTCATAAAGCTTATGGTTTCCCCCCTTTATATTCACTACCATCATCGTAGGTGCTTCACTGCTCCGTGTCGTGCTAGCACTGCTCCTCAAGACCTCAGCCCATCAAGCAAAACAACATGCCACCCATAATTCCAAAGCTTACGTGTTGAAATACGAATCTGATATGATACTCATATTACTAAAATAGAGAACGTTTAATTGGTCACCTAATGTTCCTATATTCGTTTCGAAAAGCATGTGCGCCACCCACTGGTCCAGCTAGTTCCACTTTCCTGATTTTACTCTTGATGCTTAGGTTTTCCCCTTTTATCTACTCTACTATGATCTGCGTAGGTGCTTTCTGTCATACTAGCATTACTCCACCCTTCAAGCTAAACAACACAACACGCAAAATTCCAAAGCTTAGTTGTTCAAATATGATTGTGATATGATACTGATATTAGTTATCAGACACATTTAATTGGTTAGCTAAAGGTCCCACTTGAGTTTCCAAATGCATGTCGCGACATATAGAGAGAAAGCAGAATTGCATTTCTTTATCACTTTTTGACTGTACTTTCTTGTCCATACGAAATCTTAGTTGTTGTCAGATCACGAGTTCCGGCAAAACCCTTAAGGTTCGAACTCTGGGGTGCGCGCGAAGTTCTTTCCCTACCGATCCACACCCTAGCTTGCTAAGATCTCACGGACGAACTCAATGAACTCACAACAAAAGAGACACAAGATTTATACTGGTTCGGGCCACCATTGTGGTGTAATACCCTACTCCAGTGTGGTGGTGGTGGATTGCCTCTTGGGCTAATGATGAACAATACAAGGGGAAGAACAGCCTCCTGAGGTTGAGGTGTTCTTGTGCTCGGTGAGCTTGTGTGGGTGAGGATGGTCTAATCCCAGATCCGTTTGGCTCCTATGGTGGTGGCTAGTCCTATTTATAGAGGCCCTGTTCCTCTCCCCAAATATTGAGCGGGAAGGGAGCCAACAACGGCCAATTTGAAAGGGGACAACTACTACAACTTATCCTGACAAAAGCGGTCTTCGCCTGCCAAAGGCTCTGGTGGTGACGCCGCTTCGGGCTCCATGGTGACCTCCATCTTGCCGTCTGGGTGGTCCTGGTCTCGTTGCACCGATATGGAAACCTTTGCTTGACGCCTCGGTACTCCGCGCCTGCGCTTGCTTCCTTAGCACGAAAGGGGAAACAAGGACACTGCGCGTGCTAGTGCCCGCCTGGCGCCCACCTGATCTTGATCGTCATGGCTCACGTCACGAGAACCTCGCGAGGTTTGCCCTACCTTGATCTCTCCGCTCCTCGCGAGCCAACCTGGTGAGGCCGCTCCTGAGGAGGTCTTGTGTCGTCCGCCTCGCGAGGCTTGGCCCCTCGCGAGGGTCTTGAACGCCTTGTTGATGAAGATGGGCCATACGGGCCCATGCGCAGAGCCCCGCCGTGGGCCGCAGGCAGGCAAGTCTGGGGACCCCCGTTCCCAGAATGCCGACAGTAGCCCCCGGGCCCAAGGCGCGCTCGTGCTTGGCTTCGAGGCGAAGCCAAAGGTCAAGTGCGGAGCGCCGCGGGTCCCAAAAGCCTGCGGCCTTGGTCGACGCGTGGCCGTTGATTGGACGTGGGCGTCTCCGCTTCCCCACGCTGCCTCGGCAACTGCCCGACTTGACAAGTCCCTGCGACATGCAAGGAAAAACCATCATTACGTGTGATCGTGGGAGGCGCCGGTTGGCCTTCTCCCGCTACAAATGGGGAGGGGGGTAGAGCCCCCGTCGCCCATCTCTTCCCAGTTCACTTGCTTCTTCCCCCTTGCTCCACCGCTAGTAGCAATTCCCATGGCGCCGATCCGAAGGTTCTCCATCGAGGAGAAAGGAAAAGCTCCCCGTGATGAGCCAGGGCCGCTTTCGCCGAAGAAGAGGCCAGCCCACCGTCGCGACATCATCGCGAGGGCGAAAGTGACGAGGCCCTGGAGCGAACGGCCACCTCCAGGGTATCCGCTGCCCTTGTACGCCCAAGCCGAGGGCTCAAGAGGAAGGAGCGATGAGCGGCGCCGCCCGCGGCGCGACCGCGGCTGCCGCGCGATGGTGACACGCGCCGTCCCCCTGGAACCCATGCTGCGGACTCCTCTCCCGAGCTCGTGCTGTGGGCGGTGATGCCCCCAAGCACCTGGATCTGCTTCCCGCGATTCTTCTCCGACGTGATGCCGCCGAGGGGACCCCTCGAGCTCTGGTTGCAGTGTGCTAACTGCGACGCCCCGGCGACCGGAGCAGAGGTTGAAGTGGTCTCCTCCGGCAAGATCTTCATGACCCGCGGCCGGGGTGAGGTTGCGCGGGTTTGCCGTGCTGAGGGCGCCCTCGCGATCCACTTCGATTATGACAGCGCCTCTATGCTGTTCTTCAAGGTCTTCGATGCGGAGGGCCGCCGCCTGGAGTGCTGCCCTGTAGGGGAGCGCCAGGACGATGCGCGTCCGGCCTGCGGCTCCTCCAGCAGCAGCGACTCTTGGGCGTCCAGCGGTTCTCCTGAGCTCTATGAGACCCCGGAGACGAGCGGCGACAGCTACGTGGGCCCGAGCTCTTGCCGCGCCCGGAGCAGGGCTGCGGCGTCCAGCCACCGCCGTCGCTGGTCTGGATGGGGTTGGCGCCGGCCTCCCGCAGCCCACTGTTGATGACAGCGTCGGCCACGGGAGGGTGTAGATAGGATTCCCCTAAGTTCTCGTCTTTTGTTCCCTGCGAGGAATCAAGAAGTACCCCGTGGGGGTGTGTAAAGGGCATGTAATGTCTTTTGTTGATACTATCCTTGTTATGAAAATTTGCAAATGCATGCTCTGTTTAGGCTCGGTCTCCCCTTTCGAACCTCGCGATGGCTCGTTGCTCTACGCTGACAGGTCCCGGTCCCCAGGCAAGCTGCAGCCGTCGCTGGTATGCCAGGTCGCGTGTTGTGGTCAAGGCCAGGAGGTGAGCGGCCCGAGGTCCAGTAAGAGCCCCTGAGGCGCGATGCTCAGGAGGTCCCCTTTAGCGCTCAAGCTGCCGTGGTAAGGTAAGAAAGGGAGGCGACGTTGCCGCAAGAGGGCTGCGGCGAGTGTGACCCTTAGGCTCCAACGATTAGCCAATCTGAGCGTGAGACTTATCTTGGTGGTTTGGGGTCGATTCCTTACGATGCGCCGTGTTAATGCGTAGCTAGGCCAGGTCCATGCGAGCCTCCCCCTCTTCTCCACGCTCTCCTTCATGCTCTACATCCTCAGGTCCCGGCCCTCGAGTGAGCTCAGCCGCCGCTGGTATGCCAGGTTGCATGGTGTGGTCAAGGCCAGGGGGTGAGGGCTGGAGAGCCAGTAGGATCTCCTGAGTCGCGATGCTCAGGAGCCCCCCTTTTAACGCGCAAGCGGATTGCATGGGAGAAGAGGGAGCTCGCGGTGCCACCTGCTGTCACTCTCTTGAGATTCCTGCGAGCCAGCACAAGGAGAAACACAGTTTGCCATTATGGTTGCCAGTCCGCCGCCGATTGCTTCGCAAGGAGACAAAGGCACTGAGGGCCTGGTGAGGTGACGTGCGTGGGGCGTGCCGCGAGCCAGAGCTCGACCGCTCAGATTTGTCGACGTTGCAGGGACGGACCCGTGCACAAGCGCCGTGCCAGCGTGAGTAGCCCCCGTGGGAGGTGAGAGTCAAACAGGTGATAATCATAGATAGATTAGGCATGGGAAGCAAACTGGCTCAGGTAAATGCAAGGAAGATACACGCCACCGGGTCCGGCCCGAGCGACTTGGGGATGATGCAGCCCGAGGGGCGCCCCCAGCAAGGTAAGCTAAAGACATAAGAAAAAGGGGTACATGCCACAGGGACGGACCCACGCGGCCTGGGAATGATGCAGCCCGAGGGGCGCTTCCAGCTAAATGAACTTGGAAAATGTCACCTGGTTCTGTCGATGAAGGGATGTCGGGGCAGCTGAAGGTACGAGGCGAAGGAGTCGCTCCTCATGAGCCACCGGGGCCCTGAGCCTCAGGAGGCTCTAGGGGTCCGGGCGGTTCCTTGAGGACCGTCTCCATCTCCGTCAGGGCAGCGTGATGCCTGGCCTCCTGAGCTGCCAGGACGCGCCGCAAGTTGCGCTGATAGGCGGACGACGCACTCGGCAGGCCAAAAGGCATGCGAACATAGCTACGCGGTGGACACTTGCAGTGGCCCATGCGCGAAGGCCAGAAGGGCTCCTGAGATGCGAACCTGTTGAGCCCTGGGACGTCGATGCAGGCGCGCAGCCCAGCATCCTCGCCTGGATGGGGAGCCGCGCTTCGTGAGCGGCGGTCGCCACGCATGGCCCTTGTGTCTTGCGGTTCCTAAGTGGTCCTGGTGATGAACTCCTGAGTGGTGGGCGCTCCTCGCCCTGTGTTCTCCTGAGGGGAACGTGCCGTGAAGCACGCCTCCAAGTGGTGCCCGAGCGCATCCCTCGCGATGCTGGCAAGGTCTGAGGCCCTCCAGAAGAGAGCCCCCGAGCCCTGCACGAGAAGGGCGCCGGGCGCGCCTTCCTATGCGATGGAGGGATGCGCCCCTGGCACGGGCGCTGATCCTGACGAGGTTCCAGTCGCGACGCCACCCTCCTGAGGTCCTGCACGGCGCAACTGCTTCTTCTTCTTGGAGGTGGCCTTAGAAGGGCACTCGCCCTTGCTGTCGGGGTCGTCGATTGCTGCAGCTTGAAAGGCACACTCACGGGAGCACACCGCATCTCTTTCTTCACATGGGACCGTGATGATTCCGCCGCTTCCCGGCATCTTGAGGACATTGTAGCCGTGATGGGTCACCGCCATGAACTTGGCCAGGGCTGGATACCCGAGGATGGCATTGTACGGTAGACAGATGTGTGCGACATCAAAGTCGATGAGTTCGGTGCGGTAGTTCTTGCGTTCTCCGAAGGTGACGGGAAGGCAGACCTGCCCGATTGGGGAAGTGGAGCTGTCGGTCACTCCTGAGAAAGGCTTGGTGGGCTGAAGCTGATCATACGACACTTGGAGATTGTCGAACGTGTTGACGGACAAGTCGTTGAGCCCTGCGCCGCCGTCGATGAGGGTCTTGGTAACTTGCACTAATGACTGGGGAGCAAAGCATCGGGAGGTCACCTGCGGTGGCCGCGCACTTGAGATGATCCGCCGAACTGAAGGTGATGACGCACTTGGACCACCTGAGCGGGCATGTGGCCTCAAGCTTGGGGAGGACTGCATTCACTTCACGAGCAAACTGTTTGAAGATACGTTGCGAGGCTGGGGCCTGAGCTCCGCCCAAGATGCAGGCGATAGCACGTGGCTCCTGGAAGCCCCCAGCTCCCTCGTCTTGATGGTGGTCGTCATTCCTTCTTGGCGGCGGCGGTAGTGGAGGAAGACCGGCGTTGCCCTGAGGACGATCCTCACGAGGCTGGTCCCTCCAGGCACCCTCGCAAGGCTGATCCTGCGAGGGGTCCTCACGAGGCCGGTCGCGCCACTCCTGGAGCGGGCCACGGTTGTCCCAGTGTCCGCCACCACGTCCTCCTCCTCGGCCGTAGCCCCGGTCGTTGCGCTCAGGGCGTCGGCCGAAGCGTCCTTCTCGAATGGCTCTGAGCTCTTGACAGTCGCTGGTGTTGTGGGTATGCAGGTTATGGAAGGCGCAGAACGGTCGGCTGCTCTTGGATGACTCGGGCTGATCTCTGCCGCGCTTGGTGTCCAGCTCCGCCGCGAGCACGGCTGCTCCCTTGCGCTTCACGTCCTTGGCTTTGGCTTTCTTCTCCTCCAGGTCCGCAGCCGGGAGCTCAAGGAAGGAGAGGCGCCCTTCCTCAGCTCTTGCACACTTGGTCGCCAGGTTGAACAGCTTCAGGGATGTGCACAGCTCCTCGTGGATAGCGAGCTCCTCCTTCATCTTGACGTCACAGACGCCATCAGAGAACGCGGAGATGATGGCCTCGCCATCACCTTAGGGATCTTGAGACGAATGTTGTTGAAGCGCTGGATGTACTTCTGGAGGGTCTCTCCTAGTTGTTTCTTGATGCGACGCAGGTCACCCGTGGCCGGTGGGCGGTCGCGAGTGCCCTGGAAGTTGGCGACAAAGCGGTCGCGCATCTCGTCCCAGGAGGAGATCGAGCCTGGAGGCAGGTTCAGGAGCCACGAACGGGCGCCGTCTTTGAGCGCCATAGGGAACCAGTTCGCCATGACTTTCTCGTCGCCATCGGCCGCCTCGATGCTCAGCTCATAGAGCTGCAGGAACTCCCCAGGGTCTGGGGTGCCGTCATAGTGAGGAGGCAGATTTGGCTTGAACTTGCCCGGCCAGGCGACGCTACGTAGCTCGGGGGTGAAGGCGCAGCAACCAGCCGTGGTCACCGGGGCCTGTCTTAGAGGTGGAGCTTGGTCTTGGCACCCACGCGCCGCTACAACAAGCGACACAGGACCTTGCCGCAGTAAACGATCCTGGCGCGGCGGTGCGAGGAGTGGTGGAGCGTTCTCTTGTGGTCGAGGGACTTCTTGACAGCTTTTTCATTCACGCGCGGGCGCCGGACGCGGTGGATCGCGCCGTGGAGCCGCACGCCTTGGCGCCAGGGCGCCGTCTTGGTGCAGAGGTGGTGGAGGCGCTCCGTGAGCTACGTCGCCCATAGCTGGCGGAGGGCGAGGCCGTGAGAGGGACGGCACGGCGGAGCCCCCTGCGGCGCTGACGAGTTCGGCGATGCGGTCAAGCCAGTCCTCGTAGAGGTCATCGACCGGATGGTAGCGTAGGAGCTCGTGCGCCATGAGGAGCGTGGCCCGTGCGTCCGTGGGAGCGCGACGAGCGTGGGACGACGAACCAGCGGGAGTCAGCGATGGAGTGGTGGGGCGGCCGTCCTGTCGCACCGAGGGGTGCAACAAGGACCCTTGCTGCTCGTTCCCCACCGGGACGGTGGCGGCGTTGGCAGCAGGCGACGGAGAATGATGGGGTGGCCCGCCGATAGGGGCCGTCTGAGCAACATGGGTGGCGAGGGCAGCCTGGCGCTCGGCACGGGCGCGGCGTGCGTCCGCCATGGAGACGATGAAGCGACGTGACGCGGAGCGTCGGGAGGGAAGCTTCGGCACTCCCCTACCTGGCGCGCCAAATGTTGGATCACGGGTTCCGGCAAAACCCTTAAGGTTCAAACTCTGGGGTGCGCGTGAAGTTCTTTCCCTACCGATCCATGCCCTAGCTTGCTAAGATCTCGCGGACGAACTCAACGAACTCACAACACAAGAGACACAAGATTTATACTGATTCGGGCCACCGTTGTGGTGTAATACCCTACTCCAGTGTGGTGGTGGTGGGTTGCCTCTCGGGCTAATGATGAACAATACAAGGGGAAGAACAACCTCCTGAGGTTGAGGTGTTCTTGTGCTCGGTGAGCTTGTGTGGGTGAGGATGGTCTAATCCCAGATCTGTTGGCTCCTATGGTGGTGGCTAGTCCTATTTATAGAGGCCCTGGTCCTCTCCCCAAATATTGAGCGGGAAGGGAGCCAACAATGGCCAATTTGAAAGGGGACAACTAGTACAGCTTATCCTGACAAAAGCGGTCTTCGCCTGCCAAAGGCTCTGGTGGTGACGCCGCTTCGGGCTCCATGGTGACCTCCATCTTGCCGTCCGGCTGGTCCTGGTCTCGTTGCACCGATATGGAAACCTTTGCTTGACGCCTCGGTACTCCGCGCCTGCGCTTGCTTCCTTAGCACCAAAGGGGAAACAAGGACACTGCGCTTGCTGGCGCCCGCCTGATCTTGATCGTCATGGCTCACATCACGAGAACCTCGCGAGGTTTGCCCTGCCTTGATCTCTCCGCTCCTCGCGAGCCAACCTGGTGAGGCCGCTCCCGAGGAGGTCTTGTGTCGTCCGCCTCGCGAGGCTTGGCCCCTCGCGAGGGTCTTGAATGCCTTGTTGATGAAGATGGGCCGTACGGGTCCACGCGCAGAGCCACGCCATGGGCCACAGGCAGGCAAGTCTAGGGACCCCCGTTCCCAGAACGCCGACAGTTGTTATTTCAAAGCAAACATCGGTTGCTAACTACCCTTTGTGCGGTTTGCAGCTTCAGATCTGCCATCCCACTGCCCCGGTCAACACTATACTCATCATGCTTACGGTTTCCCCATTTTATGATGACCACGATCAGCCTACGTGGTTCGTGTCGTAATAGCACTGCTCCACCCATCGAGCTAAACAAGCTTAGTTGTACAAATTCAAATATGATATTATGCTGATATTAGTAAAACTGTGAGATGTTTAATTGGTCAACTAAATGTTCCTACTTTAGTTTCGAAATGCATGTGAGCCACATATGGAGAGACCTGAAGGAATAGTATTTCTCTGTGCGCTCTGGTTCATCATGGGTGGCCAACCGACATTGTATAGAAAGACTTGTAATATCTTCAATCTGCTTCTCTTCTACTATTCTTTAAGATGATCCTCTTCTCTTGCGGTCGACTGGTCAGGTCGAGTTATTCTCCCTTAGTATATTTTGAATCTGTCAGGTCAGGTCGACTTGTTCTTCTTTACTATATGTTGAAGCTGTCATCTGCGAAGTATCATCACTTCTAGAGCTCTCATATTTTGAGTAGTATGCCACATTATATTAATGCACACACCAAATTACAACATGCATGGCACCTCTTAGAAGAATTGCAGAGATAACACAGAGGGGTTTAGAGGGAGGAAGTATTGGATTAGAATCACTTCTGCATTACAAAGATAATCTCACTTGTTTTTATGTTTTCATGCATGTCAGGTATTGAACATTATCAAAATGAATATGAGAATGGGCGCGCGAGAGGAATATTGCAGAACAATCCACTAGCTAACAAACTTGGCATGGTGGAGGATGGCCTATCTTATTCACCCATCAAGGTGCATGCTCTAACTTGGCAAGGTTGTATTGGTCGCACATATTTTGCATCTGACCTCTTGCATTACTTCTACTTTGTTACACCATCTGCTTAGTTTAAGCATCATATATGAGTATATGCCATACCTATCCATTTTCTATACCTATTCCATGTGTCGTCATACTATGTTTTTCCAGTCAAATGTTGTTCCTTCGTAATAGATGTCCAAAAGGAAGAGGGTGAGTGCGGATCCTCAAGGAGTACAAACTAGGTATTTGGAAAAGGTAGTGATACCTGTTAAATCAGATAGATCAGCAGCCACAGAAAACACAGGCCCAACTGTAACAGACTTTACCCCTACTCCAGTGGCCAAACCCCTATTAGAACTGCTGAGAGCCCAGCGTCAGGTACTGTCTATGATATCAATTCAAAATTTGAACTCCTAAATTTCTGCATGTGCCTTACCTTCTCTCTTGTATGAAAACTAATTTCAGATGAATCTCCTTGCTCAAAGGATCATAGGATCTCACGACAATACTGGGCTCTGCATTGCTCTTGTCAGTACCGCTTGCCCTTTGTCAGCATACTTATACTCATTGCTGTTTGATTATGTAGCATCACTGTAAATGTTCGCTTCTTTATCCTCCCTTTCCTTGAAATTATAATATCTATATTTACTCTTAGATAAATGTAGAATTAACACAATGGTTATGAAGTTTTGGATTGCTCATGTAAGTACCTGTTGTCATGTACTCCCTCTGTATCGAATTAATTGTTGATCAATTGGATGTATTTAGAACTTAATAGTGCTAGATACATCCATTTGAGCGACAAGTAATAACGGACGGCGGTGGTATTACTGTACATGCATCACGAGATAGTTGATTGTCTAGCATTACTCTGCATCTTATCTGCCCTGCCCTCCACTTTCTCCAAATTATCATATCTACATTTACTCTTACCAAAATGTTGAATAAAGCCAATGCCACTGCACACGTTGATGTCTGCATTCCTCTTGTCTGTGCATTTTGCCTTGTAACGCTGTAGTTAATTAATTGCTATTTGATTATGTATCATCAGTCTGCACCTGAGCTTCATTATCCTCTATTTCTTCTAATATTATTTGATCTATATTTACTCTTTGCAAAATGTAGAATAATGGCAACGCTTATAAAGAATTTTCTTTGGGGAATTTATTGAATTATCCTTCCATCAACGTGGATAAGGGCTTTGTCCATCCCGTGTTAACATGTAATGTAAGTTCATCCTTCTCAAGCCTTCAAACTTTGTTCTAGTATAGATTTGGATAGGCATCATTTCCTCCATTGATGTTTACATCTGATTGGATGTTTGCAACAACTACCAGTTTTAAATTGTAGTTGTAAAAACATGTTCCTTATGTAGAACAGATCCATTTATTTTCTTATATAATTGTGAAACCTATTACGTGTCTCCTTGTTTCTCTTTCAGAGTCGTATCTCTTATGCCAGGCAGAACTTTAGGAAAGATAGTGAGCCAAACCATCTTGAGGACAATGAGATGACCCCAAGGTCCTGTCTTGATGAAGACAGTGAGTTGAAGCTACTCACTAACAGGTGTGAGACAACCTCTGTGCAGTCGCTGCCTCAATCAGTTCGACTTCTTCAGTCTCAACTTAAAGCGGAAAGGCTTGCTTCAGCTCAGCTCCAACTTGAAGTCAAAGATGTAATGAAGATGTCAGGGGACTGCCTTGCGCTATGGTGCCATACAGCTAGGGATGAAACATCTATCGTTGACACAACTGAGGTCTCATCAGCTTGTTCGGCTGCTTGCGGGGCCCGACCTTGCCAGGTCTATTGCCTTCTGAAGTGCTCTCAGTTTTGTATATTCTTTTGTCGGCGCGTTTATATGCACTGGTGGTGACCTTTGATGCCCAGTGTATGTAATCCGTGGTCATGTTGTGCTTTATTATCACCGTAGCGAACTTTGATTCCAAGTGGATGTAATATGCCGTAATTTCTTTATTGTATAATCTAGGTTTATTCTTTGGTCGGTATGCTGTAATTTAGGCCGGAAGGTTCAGTGGATCTCAGTGTTGTCGGTCTTCAAGCCGGCCCGTTACTCATATGGGACAAAACGTGGGCCTATAATCATCTTGGGTCATTAGCAGGTCTAAACCTATAGTAGTTTCCCGCCTTTAATAGGCCATGGGCTACATATTTACTGTAGTGACACTGGGCCTCCTACGGGCCGTAGAAACAATGGGCCTTCTACGCTAAGTAGAAACAATGGGCCTTCTATGGGCCGTAGAAACAATGGGCCATATACGGGCTGTATCATCAATGGGCCTTATACGGGCCGTATGATCGATTGGCCAAACAAGGGCCAAAAACAGATCGCATTATGGCCGTAAACGGGCTAGAGTTGGAGTCGTCCGTTCATGGGCCGACCATAACAGGTCGTCGTTAATAGGCCATATTTGATGACGCTATGAAAACGGCCCAACGTATTAACGGGCCACAAACGGGCCGACTGTAACCACAGGCTGAATTTGGCCCACAAGCAGAAAATGACAGTAACAGGCCGTAAGTAAACGAATGCTGGAAATGAGCCCAAGAATAAATGGGCCCTGAGAAGGCCGAAAGATAACATGGGCTGGAAACGGCCCAACGGAATAATGGGCCGTTAATGGGTATAAAGTGGTACACTGTTCATTACGGGCCAGTTTTACCATGGGCCGTTAAGGGGCCGAGGGTTACTAAGGGCCTCATATGGGCCGAAAGACGTCATGGGCCATACATGGGCCGGAAGTTAAAACGGGCTGGAATTATATTGGACGGCCCAGATGACGCTACTAGGCCTAATACAGATAGGCTGTAAACGGGCCCTGGGTTAGCGGGTTGTAAATGGGCTATATGCGAACAGGCCGTTAACAGGCTTGCCGTGGGCCGGCCCGCCACCTTTTGACCAAGTCAAATGGACCAGCCTTTTCACAGGAATGGGCCTCTGTTGGGCCGTGCCACGTGTCGACGTATCATAGGCGCTTTGGGTCCAATGAGTGGATGACATCTGTCCCAACGGTGAGCCGACACGTGTTTCCTCTAGCCAATGATGATTTTACACGTGGAAAATCCCCATTGGTCGGGGCTATTAACGGGTTATCGGATCCAAAACCGGACCCGATAGCTTAACGGCGTTCCGTTACGGTGGATGCCACGTGTCAGTCACCCTTGACGAAAGCACTTCTGTGACGCGCGACTTATCGTCATGGAAGTGGACACTTCCGTGATGATAATTTTGGTAATGTCATGGAACACTTCTACGACAACACATGTATGACTATCTTGATTCTTGTCGGTGTCAAAACCAGCGGATCTCGGGTAGGGGGTCCCGAACTGTGCGTCTAGGATCGATGGTAACAGGAGACGGGGGACACGATGTTTACCCAGGTTCGGGCCCTCTCTATGGAGGTAATACCCTACTTCCTGCTTGATTGATCTTGATGAATATGAGTGTTACAAGAGTTAATCTACCACAAGATCGTAATGGCTAAACCCTACAAGCCTAGCCTATGAATATGGTAATGAATCTGTCCTATCCGGTCTATGCTCTCCGGTTTATATAGACACCGGAGAGATCTAGGGTTACATGGGGTCGGTTACATAAGAAGGAATCTTCACAGCTGGTCGCCTAGCTTGCCTTCCACGCGAAGGAAAATCCAATCCGGACACGGGTATAGTCTTCGGCCTTCGTATCTTCATAGCTCCTCAGTCCAGCCCAATGAATAACAGGCCGGACGCCCGAGGACCCCTTAGTCCAGGACTCCCTCAGTAGCCCCTGAACCTGGCTTCAATGACGAGGAGTCCGGCGCGCAGATTGTCTTGGCATTGCAAGGCGGGTTCCCCTTTTTTCCGAACTCCAAGATAGTCTTCGGACGTGATGATTGTATCCGGACCTGTTATACACCACACACAACCGCAGAGAGAATATAATATTTGCACGAATCTAATCTGTTGACAGCTTCTTTACAACACGACATCGCGTCTGTCCGGTTATAATTTCGAACCGTTTTTCTTCTGCCATCCCACGTTTCGAGATGCGGTTGCTATTGGCATGTCTTGTTGAAGCAGAGATCATGTCCCCTTATTGCGGGATTCTCATCAATGCGGGCATGGGTAACCCAACCATGCCATTTGCACAACCCTTGGGAATAGGCGAATCTTAAGGCGAGTGAGGAGGCGTTTAATGTTTGCTGCCTTTATAAGAGGATAATGATTCCCTCTTCCTCTTCTCACACTTTCTCTCTGTCTTCGCCTTCCCGATCTCGAGCTCCAGCGCCCAAGTTCTCATCTCCTTTCCACTCAAGCAACCATGTCCGGATCCGGTGGTCAGGGCAAGTGGATGGTCTCCCCCGTCAAGGAGGAGGACATTACTGAGCTCCGAGTGGCCGGATATTTGGCGAAGGGAATAGCCCACCGCTTGCCAGCCGAGGGACAAATCGTCCCAACGCCGGAGCCCAACGAGAGGGTAGTATTCCTTCCACATTTCTTCCGCGGGCTGGGGTTTCCACTCCACCCTTTCGTCCGCAGGCTTATGTATTATTACGGGATATGTTTCCATGATCTGTCCCCGAATTCCTTCCTCAACATCTCGGCATTTATCGTTGTGTGTGAGGCCTTCCTCCGCATCCAGCCCCACTTCGGGTTGTGGCTTAAAGTCTTCAACGTGAAGCCGAAGGTGGTGGATGGCCAGCACACGGAGTGCGGGGGAGCCATGGTGAGCAAGCTATCCAACGTCTCCTGGCCCAAAGGCCCTTTTGTGGAGACAGTAAAGGAATGACAGAAGCAGTGGTTCTACATCACAGAACCTCGCGGCACCACCTGGGCCGCGGCTGCCGAATTCCGCTCTTGTGCTCCCATGCGACTCACCTCCTGGGTCGAGAAGTGTCCGGACTGGTGTTCACCTGATGAGCTGATAGCGCTGCAGACGCGCATTCAAAGCATGGTGACCAAGAACATCAAGCTCGTCACGTCATCCAGGTGATGCTGGTCCGCCGGATTATTCCGTGCCAGCGCCGAAGCCGCCCTTTGTGGGAGTTCAATTCGAAGAAGCACCAGACCTTGGTAAGGCTCTTCGAGACTACTCACGAAGGCGCCTGGAAGTTGCTTTTTAAGGGCAACGAGAAGCCACCGGCCACGGATTCAGACCGTGGTCACGATTGTACACACCCCGCCAGCAAGGTATGTTATTTCTGAGGTATCCCCAACCTCATTGTTTCGAGGGTGACGTCTGAGATTTTATTATGGTTCCTTTAGGACTGGATGGAGAGGGCGAAGCGGATCTAGTGTCCGGCTCCACTGCCCGAAGAACCGGTCATCCCGTGCCTAGCGGAGATGCTGGTGCCGGCGCCATACAAGGCGCTGGAGAAGAAGGCCAAGGGGGCCAAGAGTGGCCCCCGTCGCAAGGGCACTTCAGACTCGACGTCCGAAGATGACGAGGCCCATTCCTCTGTCCCTGAGGACAATGACAAGGAGGAGGAGAAGGAGGAGGAGGAGGAGGAGAACAACCCTCTTCCCAAGGAGAAGAAGAAGAAGAAGAGGGCGGCCTCGGCACATCCGGAGGCGAAAGCACCCAAAAAGGGGAAGGGCAGCCCAGCGGTCAACACCGCGTGGGACGTTGACAGTAGTCCAGAACGGCGCCCCCGCACTAAACCCCAGGCCGCATCTTAACTGACAGGGCTCGCTCGTGGGCACATCCAACCCTTTCTCTCCATTATCTTGATGCAGTTAACTGTACTATTGCAGTTCGGCCCGCGACCTAATCCAGCTATCCTCGTCTGGAGGTTCGTTGGCTCCGTCGAAGATGGCGAGCCAGTCGCCACCACCCGCTTACTCCCCCGGGGCCAGGGACGACACCGAAGTGCTGTCCCGGAGGGCCGGTCCGAACCGGGGAGGAGCCCAGGACGCTGTCAGGAAGGCGCCATGAGGCGAAGCCTCCACTGCCGGACACATGGGGGAGACGATTCCCATGGAAACTGGCGAAGAGGGCCACGTCCAGTTTGGCCCTCAGCCGAATACAATTCCGGAGACCCATATGGCTCCGGAGTCGGGCGAGCAGCCCCCTTTGAAGGAGGGGGTGCGCTGCTTCCGCCGGTGGTCCCTGTCCATCCAGGGGCGCCGGAGAACCTAATGGAGGCGCTGCGAGGCGCCTCCATTATGGACGAGCACCGTGTCCTTATGGGCACGGTGATTGAGAAGGTTCAGTCCGCCAAGAGTGGACTGAACGAGGCCTGCAGCAACCTGTTGACAGGTTCGAGGTAAGTGACATAGAAAGAGAAAAAACTGTAGTCAGTAGCCCCTGAGACACTGTCCGGCGAGAAGAACCGGACAGAGGATCTATTGTAGGAGACTAACATAGCATGTATGCATAAGCAGGCGTCGCTGTTGGCCGCAACCTCGCATGCTGCCGAAGTATCTGAATTGAGGCAGAGGCTAGAGCGGACTTAGAACGAGCTCGGCGAGGTTAGGGTTCGGCTCCAGGAGAAGCAAGGTGAATAACGACTTGTTGTATGTTCAGAAAGTGTAGGCGATGTATATTGACTGTAGTGTCGTAATATGTGCAGGAGCCGCAACCGAGGTCGAGGCCGTGAGGAAGGCCTTGGGCAAGGCCGAGGAGAAAGCTGTCTAGCAGCAAGCCGCCCGTAAGAAGCTCGAGGCCCGTGTCGGTGTGGAACGACACCTATGGGATCACAAGGATCCCTACTACGGTTGCCGGGGCGCAGGGTTGCGAGAAGAACATGATTAGTAATCAGCACAAGGATCGTTTACCCAGGTTCGGGCCGCGAGGATGCGTAAAAACCTAGTCCTGCTTTGGTGGGTGTATTTCAGAGAGTTCTTGAGCTCTCGAACTAGCTATGGTGAGTGCGTGGTTCGAAAGAGCCGAATCCTCTTCCAGTATGCCATGGGCCTCCTTTTATAGGCGAAAGGGGCTACCACAGTGCCATACAGGAGGTGGAAAGGCGTACAGTATTGCGAGCTTATCGCTCGTATTACAGGACAAGTCGCATTTAATGCGCCGCTGAGGTGTCCCCTAGCTTTATCGGGGACGGGGGCGAGACCCGTCCCGTCCGTCGCTGCTCCTCCTCGCTTCGACATGCGTCTTGGCCAGTGATGGGTGCGGCGCCATGTAGGCAGGCAGGAAGCTGAGGTGGCGCGGTGGTAGGGTCTTCACGAAGATCTGCATGACGCCATGCAGGCGCCTGCTGAGTTGGCCTGGAAGCTGCATGTTGCCATGCAGGTGCCTGCCCGGCTGGTTTGGGCTGGGAGCTGCATGCGAACGGCGGTGGAGACTTGGCTGGTGCGGGCCTAGCAATGGCCCTGCTGGAGTCTTCGGCGAGAGCCTTGCCGGGGGGCCCGGCAAGGGTCTTGCGGTGGCACGCTGTCGTCCCCGGCAAGAATCTTGCCGGGGGTCTCGTGGCTCTCCTCGGCAAGGATCTTGCCGAGGATCGTTGTCTTCTAATCCTCATCTGATCTTGAATATGTCTTCACAAAGATCTGCATGCCACCACAGAGGTGCCTCCCGAGCCCTGGCCCCACGTGGCTGATGGTGTTGGGGATGTGGGCTCAAGGGTGGCTTGCCCTGTTGGTGTTTGACGAGCCGCCCCGGCAAAGGGGCTTGTCAGGGTCGCTGAGGCTGCCCCGGCAAGGGTCTTGCCGGGGGAACCTGCTTCATCTCCCTGTCCTTCGCGTTCTTTGGCCTTGGTGTTGCTCTGGTTGTCTTGGGCTTCGGTTTACCACGGTTTACCTCCCCTGTTCTGCTTGGTGCGACCGTGGGCGCGGCTCCGACTGCTCGTGCATAGGTAAAGGGGTACAAAGGTGCGCCCCTTCTTTTGTACACTGACAGGAGCCCTCGGTCCTGGGCCACACATAAGCGCGACGAGTTGTTGGGCCAGGCCCAAGACGGCGCGCGGGAAGGCGGGGCGGTTTTTTTACCGCGGTAAAACTTTTCGCGCGCCGCGCTTCCCACGACCTGTGTTGAAGGCTCGACGTGGAGGGGTGCTTGTGACGTGGGCGGCATGCGTGGGGCGGTTCCTGCATGCATGCGTCACATCGCAGTAAATGGGCAGCTCGCGCCTTCCCCATGAAAGGAGGGAGGCGTGGAGGCACGGCTTATTTACTGCACGGGGCCGGGTTGCGGTCTTCAAGGCGTCCACACCCCACGATCACGGGGTGGGGAGAGGTCGCTTCACCCGTCCCCTCGATTCTGCACGTTCGCCACGTGTCCTCCATGCGCTTGGGGTGGCAAGCGGTGGAGGCGGGAAATCGGGCCGTCGCTGGTTGGGGCAGCGGGTCGGTCTCGATTCCCTGCGCCTCTGGTGTGGATTGGCCGAGCGGGGCGGCCGAGCCCCACCCTGCCCCTTTATAAGGAGGGGAAGGGGGGAATGGCATCCCGCACTCTTCTGTCATCTATCCCCTCCTGCTTCCGCTTCTTCCTTTCACTCGCCATGGAGAAAGGGAATCCTGGTCCCTCGTCGGTGTCGGCGAGGGTCGCCGCTCGATAGCGCATCCCTCCCCCTCCTGAGCCCGCGGTGGTGGAGCTGGCCGCGAGGGGAAGGGGGAGGGGGCGAGGCCGGGGAAGAGGTCGTAGTGCTCGGGGAAGAGGAGGACGGGGTGGCGCGCCGGCTTCGCCCCCGCCAATGATGACTTTTCCGATGGAAGGCCATGTCGGAGACCCGCCCCGCGAATTCTTCATCAGGCTGCGCCGGCCTCCGTGTTGCCATCTTCATCTTCCCGCCCCGTTTGCTTGGGAGATGGAGCGTGACCCGCCCCAATCCCTCAGAATTGCACATGAGGGGCTGTAGGAATGGGGGCACGCAGGTCGACGTCGACTTCCCGGCTCCTCGGGTCATGTACCTCCATCGTGGGTGGAAGACGTTCGCTCGCATCCACGGCCTGGCGGCGGGGCTCGTCCTCTACTTCAAATTAATGGAGGACGGCCTGCTCTCCGTCAAGGTCTTCGGAGACTTCGGGACTCGCCTGAAGTGCTGCGTGGAGAGCTCCTCCGATGGAGATTCCGACGATGGAAGCTCTTCCTCGAGCGAAAGTGATGAGGAGGACAGCGGGGCAGATGACGGGGACGAGCCCGACTAGGCGTCGGACGCCCATGCCTGGGCGGGTGCGGCAGCAGCAGCATCTGCACCTGGCCGCTCCTCCGGCAGATTTTTGCCGGGGGTGGGGACAGCTCCTTGAACTTCTCGGGGCCGTCTCCTTGGGCGGCTGGCATCGGGAGGCTGCGGAAGAGGAAAAGGGCAGGCGACAAGGCCGTCAACTCGGAGTACGCGGGCACCGGCGCCTTCATCACGTATTGCCGGTCCTGCCGCCTCGTCTTCCAGCTCCTTTCCCGGCACCGTCATCACCGGCCCACCCGTGGGCGGCCACCGAGGTGTTCTCTTGGTGCTTTCTGCTGCTCGTAGCTCGCCTAGGCGCCCCTTTTGCCCTTTCGCCTCCTTGACCTGCCTCCTGAGAGGAGGGACAAGAAAGGGATTACGGGCATCTCATCTCTTTTTTAATCTGTAAGCCTTCGGGCCTTGTTAAATTTAAAGCTTGTAATCCCCCTTGTTCATGTTCTTCATTCCGTACGGACTATACCTGTGTGGGATGTTTTTTAATGAAAAAGGGATGTTTGCCGGGTTTTTCGTTCGTGGGTAGACCCCGCGACAAGGAGCAAATCCTTGTTACAATTTAAGATAAATGTTTTTCGCCCGGCAACAGGCCTTGCCGTCCCCCCACTTCGCTCGACCATTCTCGCGCCCCTGGCGGAGGCAGGGATGAAGCGGGCTTAGGCTCCTCGTTCTACTTCCTTGCCACCGCGACTACAACCAATCCGGGCCCAGGAGATAATCCTTGGGTATAGAAAAGGGGAGCATGGTGGCCTAGAAATAAAATGAGGTTTCACATATCCTAGTTCCGTTCCGAAATGCATGATAGAGGATGAAAGACTTATCTGGATCTGCAGCCCCCGGCAATCTTATCTTGCCGCGGTTGGATCCTTGCGCTTGTAGCCCCCGGCAACTCTGGTTTGCCGGGGTCGGGACGCCGGTCCGTTTCCTTTCTTCCAAGTAGCTCAGCAGAAGTGCTCATGTGCCCTGTGAACCAAAGGAGGACAGAAAAGAAACAGATAGACGCGCACTCGACCTCTGGGCTAGGGGTTAGTCGCCGCTAAGCACTATCAACCCTAACCAAGTAAGAGACTCTACCTAGCATGCATGCTATAACTTAGGGCGCCAACGCTTCATTTATTTATGCTCAGCGTCTGCGCCTGGCTTTGTACAAAGGGTTACATGCCTTGCCGGCAAAGCTTGTACAAAAGGTGGCTTGCCGGGAGGCCCGGCAAGCCGCGCCTTATGGGTAAAACTTGCGAAGATGCTCGATGTTCCAGGAGTTGGTCACTGGGACAGCATCTTCGGTCTCCAGGCGGACTGCGCCGGGCCTGGTGACTCGTATTACCCGATAAGGGCCTTCCCACTTTGGCGTCAACTTGTTGGAATTCTTGGCCGACTGAACGCGCCAAAGAACAAGGTCGCCTTCCTCAAAGCTTCGGGCATGAACCTTGCGGCTATGGTAGCGGCGCAAGGCTTGCTGGTAGCCTGCTGCTCTTACAGCCGCCCGAAGACGATCTTCCTCAAGGAGCATTGCGTCATCTTGCCGCAACTGCTCTTGCTCAAGCTCATCATAAGCGAGCACTCGAGGTGACCCGTATATGAGTTCCGTGGGGAGAACTACCTGCGCCCCATATACTAGGGCAAAGGGTGTCTGGCCGGTGGCTCGATTTGGCGTCGTCTTGATCAACCAAAGAACCGCCGGCAACTCATCAATCCAGCGCCTTCCACTCTTGTGCAGCTTGTCAAAGGTCTTTGTTCTCAGGCCTCGCAACACTTCAGCATTTGCCCTCTCCGCTTGGCCGTTGCTCCGTGGGTGTGCCACGGAAGCAAAACAGACCTTGCTACCGAGGTCTTGAATGTATTGCATGAAGGTGTGGCTTGTGAACTGCGTGCCGTTGTCGGTGATGACTCTGTTTGGCACACCAAAACGGCAAACCAGTCCCTTGAAGAACTTGACGGCTGACTGAGCAGTCACCTTTCTCACTGCTTCCACTTCCGGCCACTTTGTGAACTTGTCGATTGCAACATACAAGTACTCAAAGCCCCCGACAGCGCGGGGGAAAGGGCCCAGTATATCGAGCCCCCGGACCAAGAATGGCCAGGAGAGAGGGATTGTTTGAAGGGCTTGAGCTGGTTGATGAAGCTTCTTTGAATGGAACTGACACGCTTCACACTTGGTTACTAGTGCCGTCGCATCCTGGAGGGCGGTGGGCTAGAAGAAACCTTGCCGGATAGCCTTGCCGGCAAGGGCCCTCGACCCTATGTGGGAGCCACATATGCCTCCATGTATCTCTGCCAACAGCTCCAGTCCTTCCTCCCGCGGGATGCACTTCAATTTCACACCGTTCGGCCTCCTCCTGTACAGGACGTCATCGACGAACTGGTACAGGGCGAACCGATGGGCTACTTTCTCCGCTTCTTCCTGCTCCTCAGGAAGCTCCCCTGTTTGGAGGAATTGGACAGTATGCTGCGCCCATGCCGGAGCCTGGGGCTCGACGGCAAGGACCAAAGGCATCTCTTCCGCCATGGGAGCGGCTGTCTCTACGGGCAGGGCTTGACGCCCTGCCGGAGCCAGTTGCTCTTGGGCAGGCTCAGTGTGCACGGCAACATCCTTGCCGGCCGTCCCAGGGGGCTCGGCGGGAAGGTACTTGTCAGGACCTGATTTCCTCCGCTTGTTCTGCTCTGTTGATGGTTCGACGGATGGCTGAGTTAAACGGAGCAAAAAGGTACCCGGCTCACAGGTAGCTTGAATGCATCACGCTTTGACAGGTAATCGGCGATGTCGTTCTCCGCTCGGGGGACGTGCTCCACTTGGATGTCGTCAAAGTGCTCCTCTAGCTTTCTCACCTCATCTACGTAGGCCTCCATCAATGGGCTCTGGTAATCCTTGTTGACCTGCCTAACAACAAGCTGCGAGTCACCCCTGATGATGAGCTTCTTAACCCTGAGGTCTGCCGCGATCCTAAGACTGGCGAGCAATCCCTCGTACTCAGCAGTGTTGTTGGTGGACATCTCCCTGGGAAAGTGCATCTGGATCACGTACTTGAGGTGCTCTCCGGTGGGTGCGACGAGCAGCACACCGGCACCGGCGCCTTGCAGCGAGAAAGCCCCATCAAAGTACATGATCCAGTCGCGGTCTACTTCCTTGCCGGGGAGAGTGGTCTCCTGGATTTCTTCGCCAGGCATTGAGGTCCATTCTGCAATGAACTCCGCCAAGACTCTGCTCTGGATTGTCGAGGTACTTTCAAACTTCAAACCGAAACTTGATAACTCCAAGGCCCATTCCACAATCCTTCCGGTTGCATCTGGGTTATGCAATATCCGTTGCAACGGGAGGCGGGTGACGACAGTGATCTCGTGGGCTTGGAAGTAATGACGCAACTTCCTCGAGGCCATAAGGAGGCCGAAGAGCAATTTCTGCACACCGGAGTACCTCAACCTAGCTCCCTGCAAGAGGGAGCTGACAAAGTAAACCGGGTGCTGCATCATCTTCTTCTTCTGCACCACCTCACTCGACTGCACGGGCACTGCCTTGGTGGCATCACACCCTGCTGGGGGCCTCGCCTTGCCGGCACCAGGCCTTGCCGGGGGAATCTTTGGCTTGCCATCCGCTGGTTCTGCCGCCGTCACTGCCTCCTCGTCGACCTCCCTCTGTGCCACCAGTGCGGCGCTGACCACTTGATTCGTCGCCACCAGATACAGCAGCAACGACTCTTGTGGTTTAGGCGCAACCAGTATTGGCGTGGAGGAAAGGTATTTCTTCAGATCCTGCAATGCTGCCTCGGCTTCTGGGGCCACTCCATTGGGCCTGCCTTCTTCAAGATTTTGAAGAAAGGAAGGGCGCGCTCGGCGGACTTGGAGATGAATCGGCTCATGGCGGCGACGCAGCCGGTGAGTCGACGCACATCCTTGATCCGCTTGGGTGCCTCAATCTGCTCAATAACCTTTATTTTGTCTGGGTTTGCGTCGATCCCGCGCTGCGACACAAAGAACCCGAGAAGCTTGCCGGACGGAACGTCGAAGACACACTTCTCAGGGTTCAGCTTGAGGTTGATCTTGCGCAGGTTGGCAAATGTCTCTTGTAGATCTTGCACAAGAGTTGCCCCGTCTTTCGTTTTGACCACTATGTCATCCATGTATGCTTCCATATTTCTATGGAGCTGGGGTTCAAAACCAATTTGGACTGCTCTTGCAAACGTCGAGCCAGCACTCTTCAGCCCGAAGGGCATCCGTAAAAAGCAATACGTACCACATGGGGTGATGAATGCTGTCTTCTCTTCATCCTCTCTTGTCATGAAGATTTGGTGGTAGCCCGAGTAGGCGTCGAGGAATGACAACAGATCACACCCGGCTGTGGAGTCGACAATCTGGTCGATGCGTGGCAACAGGAAGGGGTCCTTAGGACAAGCCTTATTGATATCTGTGTAGTCAATACACAGCCTCCACTTCCCATTTACCTTGTGCACCACTACCGGATTGGCCAACCACGTCGGGTGGAGCACTCCTCTCACCAAACCTGCCGCTTGCAACTTCCTGATCTCCTCTGTGATGAACTCCTGCCTCTCCAGAGCCTGCTTTCTGACCTTCTGCTTGACGGGCCACGCATGAGGACAGACAGCTAGGTGGTGCTCAATCACCTCCCTGGGAACACCAGGGATGTCGGATGCTTGCCACGCAAACACGTCGACATTTGCCCTCAGGAAGGTGACAAGCGCGCCTTCCTATTTGCTGTCGAGGGTGGAGCCTATGGTGAAGGCCCCTCCCGTGCCATCCTCCCTGACGGACACCTT
The DNA here is from genome assembly GCF_018294505.1 of Triticum aestivum. NCBI lineage: Eukaryota > Viridiplantae > Streptophyta > Magnoliopsida > Poales > Poaceae > Triticum > Triticum aestivum. The sequence goes on along the minus strand of NC_057802.1, from coordinate 360,748,500 downwards.
CTTGGTCTGCAGCGGCTCAGCTCTGGATTTCTTGCTCTTGCCGGTAGAGCTCTCTGGCACGTCCTCAATGGTAGCACAGCACTCCGAGGAGGTGCGCTTGCCGGAATGGGTGCGAGAGGTCTTGCCGGCCTTCTTCTTCCCTCCCGGGCCTTCACCGGCAGGAGCAGGTGCCTTTACGGCAGCTGCTGCAATTGCTTCCCGGTAGAGTTGGTCGGCACAAATCAGCGCGTCCTTCTTGTCGTAGGGGACGGAGATGATGGTCAACGGCCCGGGCATCTTCAGCATGTTGTAGGCGTAGTGTGATGCTGCCATGAACTTGGCTAGTGCCGGGCGGCCGAGGATCCCGTTCTAGGGCAAGGGGATCTTGGCCACGTCGAAGATGATCCTCTCCGTCCTGTAGTTCAACTCTCCTCCAAACGTCACGGGCAGTGTGACCTTTCCCTTCGGCTGGCTCCTCCCTGGATTGACCCCTTGAAACGTGCCCATTTCCTCGAGGTCTTCATGAGGAATTTGCAGCCTTTGATCACGACGGGCGAGATCAAGTTCAGGCCGGCCCCGCCGTCAACCAACATCTTGTTCACCTTGAGGTTTTGTATCGTTGGTGAGACCAACAATGGCAAACACCTGACCGCGGTCGTGCGGTCAGGGTGGTCCTCGGCGTCAAAGATGAGGGGCGTGCTGGACCACTTCAGCGGCTTCTGAGCGTCGAACGATGGCTCCGCCGCTGTAACCTCACGCGCCCACTGCTTGAGCTGGCGGTGAGAAGTATGCAGCGAAGCGCCACCATCGACGCACATGGCCTCCGTAGCCTTCTGGAACTCTTGCTCACCGGACTCGCCGTCCTCGTCGTGGTCATCGTCTTCTTGTTTCTTGTCACGACCCCGGGCGGGCCTCTCTTGCTGGTTGTCCTTGCCGGGGCGGCTTCCTTGGCCGCCACGCTTCTTGCCAGATCCCTCAGCATCGTCCTGACCTTTCTCCTTGTCCCGCCTTTCATACTCGGCCTTTTTCTTTTCAGCAAGCAGCTCGACTTGTCGGCAGTTCTAGAGGTCGTGGCCCTTGGTGCGGTTGATCTTGCAATACTACTTGCTGGAGCCCCCTGGCTTGTTGGCAGCTGCTAAGGCCCGGCAGGCGGCGCACCCGGCAATCTCCTTGTCGGGGCCATCTGCCTTGACCTTCTTGGCAGTGCCGGTGTCGTCAGACCCCTCGACGGCAAGTACGGCCTTTCCCTTGCATTTCCTGTTGCGACGCCGGCCCTTCTTCGTCGGGGTGGCGGCATCTTCGTCGGTAGAGTCGGTTTCCGCACCGGCGTCTTCGCTGGGGTACTTCCTTCCCCCTTCAGCCCGGGCGCATTTATCGGCCAGAACGTAGAGCTCGGCCAGATCCTTAACCTTGGTCATCGCCAGCTCTTCGCGCATCTTGCGATTGCGCACGTTCTGGTGGAACGCGCTGATCACAGTGGCGGGATGAACGTCAGGGATGTTGTACTGCACCCGGTTGAACCTCTGGATGTACTTGCGCAGGGTTTCCCCTTCCTTCTAGGGAATGATATGCAGATCACTGGCCTGCCCATGAGCTTGGTGGCCTCCTGTGAAGGCGCCAACGAACTCATGGCACAGATCCGACCAAGAAGAAATGGAATCCGCCGGCAAGTGCATCAACCAAGATATAACATTGGGCTTCAGCGCCAGCGGGAAATAATTGGCAAGCACCTTGTCGTCGCGAGCTCCGGACGCCTGCATCGCGATGCTGTAGATGCTGAGGAACTCGGACGGATGGGTCTTGCCAGTGTACTTCTCGCCGATGTCGGGCTTGAACGTGCGGTGGGACGGCCACTGGAACTGCCGCAGCTCACGGGTAAAGGCCGGGCAGCCCACCTCGTAAGGTAAGCCGCCGGAGCCCCCCGGTGCTGGGTGGTCCATAGCGGGTCCCGCCCGCTTGTCCGACTAGTGGCGCATATCACGCCGGCGCTCAATAGTGGTCCGAGCATCTTTGTGAGCTCATTCTCGAAGAACTTGGCGCTGGTCGCGGTGGGTCCGCGGGTCGGATGATGCTATAGAGATGTTATCACAAGCGTCGTCACGACGGACAGACGCCCGCGGCGGTTGGCGAGGAGGAGAGTGCACCGTGGCCGTAGCTCCCCCGGTCCTCCCAGCACCAGCATGTGGTGGCTCGATGGAGCGCCGACCCGAGGGCCCCGCCGGCCGCGGATCGTCTATGTTGGCGACTGCGGCGAGGCTCCGGATGGTGGCCCTCCACTCGTCGAGCTTCTCTGCAGCAGGATGGAAGTCGAGGAGCAGCTGCGCGTGCACCAAAGCTTCCGCTCTCGTGGGTGGCGGCGATAGCTGCATGGACTGCGGCGTGCTTCGACTTCTAACCATGTTAGAAGGAGCTCCACCACGGCCCAGCGGCTGCGTGCCATTTTCGGCAGCACTTCGGCAGGCATGCTGAACTCCTTCATCCCGCGGATGACGCACAGGGTTCTTCCCACGGTGGTGCCCAGGGTCGCCGACGTGGTGACGCTGTTCGTCGCACACACCATGGGAAGAGCGCGCAGTGGTCGCCGGCGTGGGTGTCTTGGAGGTCGCTACGCCGCCTGAAGGTGGCACAACGACACCCCTGGAGGGCCCCACGCCGCCTGCGGGGGGCCCAGCTCCGTCTTTGGATCTGGCGATGTGCGGCCGGTCGTCGGGCGTGCGAACGATGCCGCTCGCCGGGCTCTGACTGCTAGGGTGATGCTGGTGCTCGCGACCGCGACCCAGGTCCTGTCCGCGACCAGGCCGCCGCTTGCCCGTAGCGGTACGGGCCGTTCGGCCCCCGACGAGCCGATCGCCGTGACCGTCTTCTTCTTGGGAGCCATGGCGATGAAGAAACGCTAGGCTAGCTACTAGACCAGATTCTCACAATTGCGCCCCCAACCTGGTGCACCAAAGATGTCGGTGTGGAACGACACCTATGGGATCACAAGGATCCCTACTACGGTTGCCGGGGCGCGGGGTTGCGAGAAGAGCAGGATTAGTAATCGGCACAAGGATCATTTACCCAGGTTCGGGCCGCGAGGATGCGTAAAACCCTAGTCCTGCTTTGGTGGGTGTATTTTAGAGAGTTCTTGAGCTCTCGAACTAGCTATGGTGAGTGCGTGGTTCGAAAGAGGCGAATCCTCTTCCAGTATGCCATGGGCCTCCTTTTATAGGCGAAAGGGGCTGCCACAGTGGCATACATGAGGTGGAAAGGCATATAGTATTGCGAGCTTATCGTTCGTATTACAGGACAAGTCACATTTAATGCGCCGCTGAGGTGTCCCCTAGCTTTATCGGGGACGGGGGCGAGGTTCGTCCCATCCGTCGCCGCTCCTCCTCGCTTCGACACGCGCCCTGGCCAGCGATGCGTGCGGCGCCATGTAGGCAGGCAGGCAGCTGAGGTGGCGCGGTGGTAGGGTCTTCACGAAGATCTGCATGCCGCCACGCAGGCGCCTCCTGAGTTGGCCTGGAAGCTGCATGTTGCCACGCAGGTGCCTGCCCGGCTGGTTTGGGCTGGTAGCTGCATGCGAACGGCGGTGGAGACTTGGCTGGTGCGGGCCTGGCAGTGGCCCTGCTGGTGTCTTCGGCGAGAGCCTTGCCGGGGGCCCGGCAAGGGTCTTGCCGTGGCGCGCTGTCGTCCCCGGCAAGAATCTTGCCGGGGGTCTCGTGGCTCTCCTTGGCAAGGATCTTGCCGAGGATCGTTGTCTTCTAATCCTCATCTGATCTTGAATATGTCTTCACAAAGATCTGCATGCCACCACAGAGGTGCCTCCCGAGCCCTGGCCCCACGTGGCTGATGGTGTTGGGGATGTGGGCTCAAGGGTGGCTCGCCCTGTTGGTGTTTGACGAGCCGCCCCGGCAAAGGGGCTTGCCGGGGTCGCGGAGGCTGCCCCGGCAAGGGTCTTGCCGGGGGAACCTGCTTCGTCTCCCTGTCCTTCGCGTTCTTTGGCCTTGGTGTTGCTATGGTTGTCTTCGGTTTTACCTCGGTTTACCTCCCCTGTTCTGCTTGGTGCGACCGTGGGCGTGGCTCCGACTGCTCGTGCACAGGTAAGGGGGTACAAAGGTGCGCCCCTTCTTTTGTACACCGACAGCCCGGGTCAAGGAAATCCAGCAGGAGCTCCAGGATGCGGTGAAAAAATGTGAGACCTTGGAGAATGATGCGTCGGCTCAAGAGGCCGAGCTCACCAAGGCTCGTCAGAGCGCGGAGACCGCACGGAATGAGGCCCAGGCCTCCCTCCAGGAGATCCAGGAGGCCAAGAAGATCACGGCGGATAAGGCATTTAAGATGCAAAGCAAGTATGCGGAGAAGCAATACCTTTTACTAACCTGGGTTCGGAGTTCCCCAGGGGCTTTTGCGGATCTACCACGCAGCGTATCAGACGGTGCAGAGTTCTACCGAGCCGAAGGTGGAGGTTCTACGGAGAAGCTATTCTGGTCGCAGTACGTGACGCCAGAGCATCCCGTGTCCTTCACCGAGCAGCTGAAGCAGCTGGTGGAGCTGCACAGGGTGGACGAACTAGCCATGAAGGATTTGACAATCCGGCTATGGCCAGCCGAAGCTATGCCCGGCAGCTACTTCGGACTCGTGAGGCGTCTGGTGGAGGCCTGTCCGCGGCTGGACGTCATCAAGCTCTCCGCCTGTATTGAAGGTGCCCGTATGGTCTTCGCTCGCTGCAAGATGTGGTGGGCGAAGATGAACGCTGTTGAAGTTGCCAGCGGGCCGAACATAGTCATCCGCCTCTAATTCGAACCGAACATAGTTCGGCTGTGAGTCCTCCTCCAAGGATAAGTTCTTTAAAGAATTTAGTACATCACCAAAAGGTGAGTGCTGGAAGAAATCTGCGGTGCCAAATTCGAAAATCAATAACCGATCCAGCTCGGTGTCCGTAGGCGCACCTGATCTGGAACGTGTAGCCGGAAACGAGTCCGGAGTTCCATTGACGCAAGTATTGCAGGATGTCGAGTCCGTGTGCGGCTCCAACGCCATAGACTTCGTGGCCTCGGACGGCACGATCTGCTTCGGTTCTGAGGCCATTGCAGCAACAGGATCCATCTCCTGGGTGTGACCCGATGACAGATTTAAGTCATGTTCATCAGAGAGAGGGGGAGCGACTGCCGCAGTCTTGAGTCCATCAGAGATCAAGTCTCCGCGAGTAACCCCGACACAGTTCAAGCTTCCAGATCTGACCTGATGGCCAGGGGCGTGACTATCGACCTGCTCCATATGGCCAAGCGAGTTGGCCCGCAATACGAAGTCGCCGAACACAAAGGTTCGTCCGGGGAGGAAGGTTTCTCCCTGAACGGCGCCATTACTGACGATCGAAGGGGCCATCGAACCCTTTGCCGACGGCACAGTGGAACTCTCAATGAAAGCACTAATGTCGGTGTCAAAACCGGCAGATCTCGGGTAGGGGGTCCCAAACTATGCGTCTAGGATCGATGGTAACAGGAGACGAGGGACACGATGTTTAGCCAGGTTCGGGCCCTCTCCATGGAGGTAATACCCTACTTCCTGCTTGATTGATCTTGATGAATATGAGTGTTACAAGAGTTGATCTACCAAGAGATCGTAATGGCTAAACCCTACAAGCCTAGCCTGTGAATATGGTAATGAATCTGTCCTATCCGTACTATGCTCTCCGGTTTATATAGACACCGGAGAGATCTATGGTTACATGGTGTCGGTTACATAAGAAGGAATCTTCACAGCTGGCCGCCTAGCTTGCCTTCCACGCCAAGGAAAATCCAATCTGGACACGGGTATAGTCTTTGTCCTTCGTATCTTCATAGCTCCTCAGTCCGACCCAATGAATAATAGGCCGGACGCCCGAGGACCCCTTAGTCCAGGACTCCCTCAATTCTGTCATAAATTTGTCATGGATGTACATGCATGACAGAAAACGTGACCTACTGTGACAAACACGTATCATCACGAAAGTGTATTTTTTTGTAGTGGAAGTTACCGACACAGGGCTTCGCCCAAGCACAACAACGATATGACCGAGGTGGAAATCTGTGGAGGGGGGCACCGCACACGGCTAAACAATAAATTTGTGTGTCTATGGGGTGCCCCCTCCCCCGTATATAAAGGAGGGGAGGATGAGGCCGGCTGGCCCTAGAGGGCATGCCAAGGGAGGAGAAATCCTCCTCTTAGTAGGAGTGGTATTCCTCCTTTCCTAGTCCTACTAGGAGATGGAAGGAAGGAGAGGGGGGGAGAGGGAAAGAGGGGCCGCGCCCCCCTCCCCTAGTCCAATTCGGACTCCCTTGGGGGGCACCTCCTAGATGCTGCCCTCTCTCTCCCCTAAAGCCCACTAAGGTCCCAATAACTTCCCGGGGGGTGGGGGTTCCGATAACCCACCGGCACTCCGGTTTTATCCGAAACCTCCCGAAACACTTCCGGTGTCCGAACATAGCCGTCCAATATATCAATCTTTATGTCTCAACCATTTCGAGACTCCTCGTCATGTCCGTGATCACATCCGAGACTCCGAACTACCTTCGGTACATCAAAACACATAAACTCATAATACCGATCGTCACCGAACGTTAAGCGTGCGGACCCTACGGGTTCGAGAACTATGTAGACATGACCGAGACTCATCTCCGGTCAATAACCAATAGTAGAACTTGGATGCTCATATTGGTTCATACATATTCTATGAAGATCTTTATTGGTCAAACCGCATAACAACATACGTTGTTCCCTTTGTCATCGGTATGTTACTTGCCCGAGATTCGATCGTCGGTATCTCAATACCTAGTTCAATCTCATTACCGGCAAGTCCCTTTACTCGTTCTGTAATGCATTATCCCGCAACTAACTCATTAGTCACATTGCTTGCAAGGCTTATAGTGATGTGCATTACCGAGAGGGCCCAGAGATACCTCTCCGACAATCGGAGTGACAAATCCTAATCTTGATCTATGACAACTCAACAAACACCATCGGAGACACCTGTAGAGCATATTTATGATCACCCAGTTATGTTGTGATGGTTGATAGCACAGAAAGTGTTCCTCCAGTATTCGGGAGTTGCATAATCTCATAGTCATAGGAACATGTATAAGTCATGAAGAAAGCAATAGCAACAAACTAAACGATCAAGTGCTAAGCTAACGGAATGGGTCAAGTCAATCACATCATTATCTAATGATGCGATCTCGTTAATCAAATGACAACTCATGTCTATGGTTAGGAAACTTAACCATCTTTGATTCAACGAGCTAGTCAAGTTGAGGCATACTAGTGACACTCTGTTTGTCTATGTATTCACACATGTACTAAGTTTCCGGTTAATACAATTCTAGTATGAATAATAGACATTTATCATGATGTAAGGAAATATAAATAACAACTATATTATTGCCTCTAGGGCATATTTCCTTCAGTCTCCCACTTGCACTAGAGTCAATAATCTAGATTACATAGTAATGATTCTAACACCCATGGAGTCTTGGTCCTGATCATGTTTTGCTCATGAGAGAGGCTTAGTCAACGGGTCTGCAACATTCAGATCCGTATGTATCTTGCAAATCTCTATGTCTCCCTCCTTGACTTGATCGCGGATGGAATTGAAGCGTCTCTTGATGTGCTTGGTTCTCTTGTGAAATCTGGATTCCTTTGCCAAGGCAATTGCACAAGTATTGTCACAAAATATTTTCATTGGACCCGATGCACTAGGTATGACACCTAGATCGGATATGAACTCCTTCATTTGCTGCTTCTGAAGCAGCTATGTACTCCGCTTCACACGTAGATCCCGCCACGACGCTTTGCTTAGAACTGCACCAACTTACAGCTCCACTGTTCAATATAAATACGTATCCGGTTTGTGACTTAGAGTCATCCGGATCAGTGTCAAAGCTTGCATCGACGTAACCATTTACGACGAGCTCTTTGTCACCTACATAAACGAGAAACATATCCTTAGTCCTTTTTAGGTATTTCAGGATGTTCTTGAACGTTGTCCTGTGATCCACTTCTGGATTACTTTGGTACCTCCCTGCTAAACTAATAGCAAGGCACACATCAGGTCTGGTACATAGCATTGCATACATGATAGAACCTATGGCTGAAGCATAGGGAATGACTTGCATTTTCTCTCTATCTTCTGCAGTGGTCGGGCATTGAGTCTGAATCAACTTCACACCTTGTAACACAGTCAAGAACCCTTTCTTTGCTTGATCCATTTTGAACTTCTTCAAAACTTTGTCAAGGTATGTGCTTTGTGAAAGTCCAGTTAAGCGTCTTGATCTATCTCTATAGATATTGATGCCCAATATATAAGCAGCTTCACCGAGGTCTTTCATTGAAAAACTCTTATACAAGTATCCTTTTGTGCTATCCAGAAATTCTATATCATTTCCAATCAACAATATGTCATCCACATATAATATTAGAAATGCTACAGAGCTCCCACTCACTTTCTTGTAAATACAGGCTTCTCCAAAAGTCTGTATAAAACCATATGCTTTGATCACACTATCAAAACGTTTATTCCAACTCCGAGATGCTTGCACCAGTCCATAGATGGATCGCTGGAGCTTGCACACTTTGTTAGCATCCTTTGGACTGATAAAACCTTCGGGTTGCATCATATACAACTCTTCTTCCAGAAATCCATTCAGGAATGCAGTCTTTACATCCATTTGCCAAATTTCGTAATCATAAAATGCATCAATTGCTAACATGATTCGGACGGACTTAAGCATCGCTACGGGTGAGAAGGTCTCATCGTAGTCAACTCCTTGAAATTGTTGAAAACCTTTCGCAACAAGTCGAGCTTTTGTAGACAGTAACATTACCATCATCGTCAGTCTTCTTCTTGAAGATCCATTTATTCTCGATGGCTTGTTGTCGGTGTACAAAAGTAGGGGAACTCCTTTTTACCCCTTTACTTGTGCACGGACAGCCGGAGCCGCGCCCACAGCCACACTAAGCAGGGCAGAAGAGGAAAGCCGAAGGCACAAGACAACCGAAACAACGCCAAGACCAAGAACACAAAGAGCAAAGGGGCGAGGTGGACCCCCCCGGCAAGAGCTTTGCCGGGGCTACTTGCCCAACACCAGCAGAGCGAGCCACCCTTGAGCCCAAGGGTTCCAAACGCCGTAAACAACTACATTGGAATCAGGGCTCGGGAGGCACCTCCGTGGTGGCATGCAGATCTTTGTCAAGACCATAAATACACAGGATCAGATGAGGACCAGAAGACGGCGACCCTCGGCGGGATCCTTGCCGAGGAGATCCACAAGACCCCCGGCGAGATCCTTGTCGGGGACAACCATGCTACCGCGGCAAGACCCTTGTCGGGGCCCCGGCAAGACCCTTGCCGAGGGCATCAGCAGGGCCACAGTCAGGCCCGCGTCAACCAAGACTCCGCCGCCGTTCGCATGCAGCTGCCAGCCCAACCAGCTGGGCAGGCACCTGCGTGGCAACATGCGGCTTCCGGACCAACTCAGCAAGCACCTGCGTGGTGGCATGCAGATCTTCATGAAGGCCCTGCCGCCGCGCCTCCTCAGCAGCCTTCCTGCCTACATGGCGCTGCACACATCGCTGGCCTGGGCGCATGTCGAAGCGAGGCAGAGCGGCGACGGACGGGACGGGCCTCGTTCCCGTCCCCGATAAAGCTAATGGACACCTAAGTAGTGCATTTAATGCGCTTTGTCCCGTAATGCCGGGCGATAAGCTTTTCAACTATGGCAACCCCTTTCCACCTCCTGTGTGCACCTTTCCACCTCCTGTGTGCCACTGTGGCAACCCATTTTCAACTATAAAAGGAGGCCCGAGGCATACCGGAGAGGGATTCGGCTCTTTGGAACTACACAGCCACCGTAGATAGTTCGAGAGCTCAAGAACACTCTGAAATACACACCAAAGCAGGACTAGGGTATTACTCATCCTCGCGGCCCGAACCTGAGTAAACGATCTTTGTGCTAGCTCCTAAACCTGCTCTTCTCACAACCCCACGCCCGCCAACCGTAGAAGGGATTCCAGTGATCCCATAGGTGTCGTTTTCCCGACATCTATGGCGCGCCAGGTAGGGGTGCAGTTGTGAGAATCTGGTCTAGCAGTTAGCCTAGCAGTTCTTCATCGCCATGGCTCCCAAGAAGAAGACGATCACGGCGATCGGCTCGTCGGGAGCAGAACGGCCCGTGCCAGTGCGGGCGAGTAGCGGGCCGGTCGCGGACAGAACCCGAGCCGCGGCCCGCGAGCACCAGCATCGCTCTCGCAGTCAGAGCCTGGCGAGCGGCGTCGTTCATGCGCCAGACGACGGGCCGCACACCGCCAAATCCAAAGATGGGGCCCTCGAGGGGTATCGCTGTGCCACCTACGGGCGGCGCAGCAACCTCCAAGACGCCTACGCCGGCGCCCAAAGCGCGCTCTTCCCAGGGTGTGCGCGACGAGCAGCGCCACCATGCTGGAGACCCCAGACGCCGCCGTGGGAAGAGTCTTGTGCATCATCTGCCAGACGAAGGAGGCCAGCATGCCCGCCGAAGTGCTGGCGAAAATGGCACGCAGCCGCTGGGCCGTGATAGAGCTCCTTCTAACGTGGTTAGAAGTCGAAGCGCGCCACGGTCCATGCAGCTCTCGCCGCCACCCACGCCAGTAGAAGCTTTGGCGCGCGTGCAGCTACTCCTCGACTTCCCTCCTCCTGCGGAAAATCTCGATGAGTGGAGGGCCACCATCCGGAGCCTTGTCGGCGTCGCCAACCAAGACGAGCCACAGCCAGCAGGGCCCTCAGGCCGGCGCTCCGTCGAACCACCGCATGCCAGCGGTGGAGGGGCCGGAGGTGCTGCGGCCACAGTGCACTCTCCTCCTCCACGCCAGCCACCGCGGGTGTTGATCCGTCGTGATGACGCTTGTGATAACATTTCCATAGAGTCGTCCGACCCACGGACCCACCGCAACCAGCGCCAAGTTCTTCGGGAGCGAGCCCATGAAGACGCCCGAACCACCATCGAGCGTCGGCGTGATACACGCCACGAGTCAGATAGGCGGGCGGGGCTCGCTATGGACCACCCAGCACCGAGAGGCTCCGGCGGCCTACCTTATGAGGTGGGTTGCCTGGCCTTTACCCGTGAGCTGCGACAGTTCCAGTGGCTGTCCCACCGTACGTTCAAGCCTGACGTCGGTGAGAAGTACAACGGCAAGACCCACCCATCGGAGTTCCTCAGCATTTACACCATCGTGATGCAAGCCGCTGGAGCTCGTGACTACAAGGTGCTTGCCAATTACTTCCCATTGGCCCTGAAACCCAATGTCATGTCTTGGTTGATGCACTTGTCGGCGGATTCCATTTCTTCTTGGTCGGATCTGTGTCATGAGTTCATTGGTGCCTTCACCGGAGGCCACCAAGCTCATGGCCAGGTGAGTGATTTGCATATCATTCCCTAGAAGGAAGGTGAAAACATGCGCAAGTACATACAGAGGTTCAGCCGGGTGCAATACAACATCCCAGATGTTCATCCTGCCGCCGTGATCAGCGCGTTCCATCAGAATGTGCGTAACCGCAAGATGCGTGAAGAGCTGGCGATGAACAAGGTCAAGGATGTGGCCGAACTCTATGTTCTGGCCGATAGATGCGCTCGGGCCGAAGAGGGGAGGAAGTACCCCGGCGAGGACGCCGGCGTGGAAACCGACTCTACCGACGAAGACACCACCGCCCCGACAAAGAAGGGTCGACGTTGCAACAGGAAACACAAGGGCAAGGTCGTGCTTGCCGTCGAGGGATCCGACGACACCGGCGCTACCAAGAAGGCCAACGCAGACGACCCCGGCAAGGAGATTTCCGGGTGCGCCGCTTGCCGGGCCTTGGCGGCTGCCGACAAGCCTGGAGGCTCCGACAAGCAATACTGCAAGATCCACCGCACCAAGGGCCACGACCTCCAGAACTGCCGACAAGTCGAGCTGCTTGCTGAGAAGCAAAAGGCCGAGTATGAGAGGCGGGACAAGGAGAAAGGTCAGGATGGTGCCGAAGGATCCGGCAAGAAGCGTGGCGGCCAAGGAGGCCGCCGCGACAAGGATAACCCACAAGAGAGGCCCGCTCGGGGCCGCGACAAGAAGCAGGAAGACGACGATCACGACAAGGGCAATGAGTCCAGCGATCAAGAGTTCCAGAAGGCTACGGAGGCCATGTGCGTCGATGGTGGCGCCTCGCTGCACACTTCTCACCGCCAGCTCAAGCAGTGGGCGCATGAGATCACAGCAGCGGAGCCATCGTTCGACGCTCAGAAGCCGCTGAAGTGGTCCAGCATGCCCATCATTTTTGGCGCCGAGGATCACCCTGATCACACAACTGCGGTCGGTTGTTTCAGTTGTTGGTTTCACCAACGATACGCAACCTCAAGGTGAACAAGATGGTGGTTGACGGCGGGGCCGGTCTGAACTTAATCTCACCCGTTGTGATCAAAAGGCTGCAAATTCCTGACGGAGACCTCGAGGAGACGGGCACATTTCAAGGGGTCAACCCGGGAAGGAGCCAGCCGAAGGGGAAGGTCACGTTGCCTGTGACGTTTGGAGGCGAGTTGAACTACAGGACGGAGAGGATTGTCTTCGATGTAGCCGAGATCCATTTGCCCTACAATGGGATCCTCGGCCGCTCGACACTACCCAAGTTTATGGCGGCGGCGCATTACACCTACAACACGCTGAAGATGCCTGGGCCGATGACCATCATCACCGTTCCCCTACGACAAGAAGGATGCGTTGACCTGCGCCGACCTATTCTACCGGGAAGCAGTTGCAGCAGCTACCGCCAAGGCACTTGCTCCTGCCGCTGAAGCCCCTGGAGGGAAGAAGAAGACCGGCAAGACCTCTCGCACCCACTCCGGCAAGCGCACCTCTTCGGAGTGTTGTGCTACCGTCGAGGATGTGCCAGAGAGCTCCACCGGCAAGAGCAAGAAATCCAGAGCTGCGCCACCAGAGACCAAGAAGGTGTCCATCAAGGAGGATGGCACGGGAGGAGCTTTCACCATAAGCTCCACCCTCGACAGCAAATAGGAAAGCGCGCTCGTCACTTTCCTGTGGGCGAATGTCGATGTGTTTGCATGGCAAGCATCTGACATCCCTGGTGTTCCCAGTGAAGTGATTGAGCACCGTCTTGCTGTCTGCCCCCATGCGCGACCCGTCAAGCAGAAGGTCAGGAAGCAAGCTTTGGAACGGCAGGAGTTCATCACAGAGGAGATCAAGAAGTTGGAAGCAGCAGGCTTGGTGAGGGGAGTGATCCATCCAACGTGGTTGGCCAATCCGATGGTGGTGCGCAAGGCAAACGGGAAGTGGAGGCTGTGTATTGACTACACAGATAGCAATAAGGCTTGTCCTAAGGACCCCTTCCCGTTGCCGCGCATCGACCATATTGTTGACTCCACGGCCGGGTGTGATCTGTTATCATTCCTCGATGCCTACTCGGGCTACCACCAGATATTCATGACAAGAGAAGACAAAGAGAAGACAACATTCATCACCCCATGTGGTACGTATTGCTTTTTACGGATGCCTTTTGGGTTGAAGAGTGCTGGCTCGACGTTCGCAAGGGCGGTCCAAATTGGTTTTGAGCCCCAGCTACATAGAAATATGGAAGCTTACATGGATGACATAGTGGTCAAAACCAAGGACAAGGCAACTCGTGTACAAGACTTAGAAGAGACGTTTGCCAACCTGCGCAAGATCAACCTCAAGCTGAACCCTGAGAAGTGTGTCTTCGGCGTTCCGTCCGGCAAACTTTTTGGGTTCTTTGTGTCGCAGCATGGGATCGAGGCAAACCCAGACAAGATCAAGGCTATCGAGCAGATTGAGGCACCCAAGCGGATCAAGGATGTGCGTCGGCTCACTGGCTGCATTGCCGCCATGAGCCGATTCATCTCCAAGTCTGCCGAGCGCGCCCTCCCCTTTTTCAAGATTTTGAAAAAGGCGGGCCCAATGGAGTGAACACCGGAGGCCGAAGCAGCACTGCAGGATCTAAAGAAATACCTCTCTTCTACACCGATACTGGTGGCGCCTAAACCACAAGAGCCGTTGCTGCTGTATCTGGCGGCGAGGAATCAAGTGGCCAGCGCCGCACTAGTGGCGCAGAGGGCGGTCGACGAAGAGGCAGTGGCAACAGCGGGACTGGCGGATGGCAAGCCAGATATTCCCCCAGCAGGGCCTGATGCCGGCAAGGCAAGGCCCCCGACAGAGTTTGATGCCATCGGGACAGGGCCCATGCAATCAAATGAAGTGGTGCAGAAGAAGAAGATGATGCGGCACCCGGTTTACTTTGTCAGCTCCCTCCTGCATGGGCTAGGTCAAGGTACTCCGGTGTGCAGAAATTGCTCTTCGGCCTTCTTATGGCCTCGAGGAAGCTGCGTCATTACTTCCAAGCCCACGAGATCACTGTCGTCACCCGCCTCCCGTTGCAATGGATACTGCACAACCCAAATGCAACCGGAAGGATTGTGGAGTGGGCCTTGGAGTTATCAAGCTTTGGGTTGAAGTTTGAAAGTACTTCGACAATCCAGAGCAGAGTCTTGGCAGAGTTCATTGCAGAATGGACCTCAACGCCTGACGAGGAAATCCAGGAGACCACTCTCCCCGGCAAGGAAGCAAGTCACAACTGGATCATGTACTTTGACGCGGTTTCTCGCTGCAAGGCGCCGGTGCTGGAGTGATGCTGTCGCACCCACCGGAGAGCACCTCAAGTATGTAATCCAGATGCACTTTCCCAGGGAGATGTCCACCAACAACACTGCTGAGTACGAGGGGTTGCTTGCCGGTCTCAGGATCACGGCAGGCCTCGGGGTTAAGAAGCTCATCGTCAGGGGTGATTCGCAGCTTGTCGTCAGACAAGTCAACAAAGATTATTAGAGCCCGTTGATGGAGGCCTACGTAGATGAGGTGAGGAAGCTGGAAGAGCGCTTTGACGGTATACAAGCGGAGCACGTTCCCCGAGCGGAGAACGACATCGCCGATTACTTGTCAAAGCGCGCTGCATTCAAGCTACCTGTGGAACCAGGTACTTTTTTGCTTCAGTTAACTCAACCATCCGTCGAACCATCAACGGATTAGAACAAATGGAGGAAATCAGGCCCCGGCAAGTACTTTCCCGCTGAGCCCCCAAGGGCCGCCAGCAACGGTGTTGCCGTGGATTCTGAGCCTGCCAAGGAGCGACTGACTCCGGCAGGCCATCAAGCCCTGGCCGTAGAGCCGGCCGCTCCCATGGCAGAAGAAATGCCTTTGGTCCTTGCCGTCGAGCCCCAGTCTCCGGCATGGGCACAACATACCGTCTGATTCCTCCAAACAGGGGAGCTTCCTGAGGAGCAGGACGAAGCGGAGAAAGTAGCCTGTCGGTCTGCTATGTATCAATTCGTCGATGACGTCCTGTACAGGAAGAGACCGAACAGTGTGAAATTGAAGTGCATTCCCGGGAGGAAGGACTGGAGTTGTTGGCAGAGATACACGGAGGCATATGTGGTTCCCACATAGGGTCGAGGGCCCTTGCCGGCAAGGCGTTCCGGCAAGGTTTCTTCTGGCCCACTGCCCTCGAGGATGCAACGGCACTAGTAACCAAGTGTGAAGCGTGTCAGTTCCATTCGAAGAAGCTTCATCAACCAGCTCAAGCCCTTCAAACAATTCCTCTCTGAAGGAAATATGCCCTAGAGGCAATAATAAAGTTATTATTTATTTCCTCATATCATGATAAATATTTATTATTCATGCTAGAATTATATTAACCGGAAACTTAGTACATGTGTGAATACATAGACAAACAGAGTGTCACTAGTATGCCTCTACTAGACTAGCTCGTTTATCAAAGATGGTTATGTTTCCTAACCATAGACATGAGTTGTCATTTGATAAACGGGATCACATCATTAGGAGAATGATGTGATTGACTTGACCCATTCCGTTAGCTTAGCACTTGATCGTTTAGTATGTTGCTATTGCTTTCTTCATGACTTATACATGTTCCTATGACTATGAGATTATGCAACTCCCGAATACCGGAGGAACACTTTGTGTGCTGCCAAACGTCACAACGTAACTGGGTGATTATAAAGGTGCTCTACAGGTGTCTCCAATGGTACTTGTTGAGTTGGCATAGATCTAGATTAGGATTTGTCACTCCGATTGTCGGAGAGGTATCTCTAGGCCCACTCGGTAATACACATCACTATAAGCCGTGCAAGCATTGTAACTAATGAGTTAGTTGCGGGATGATGTATTACAAAACAAGTAAAGAGACTTGCCGGTAATGAGATTAAACTAGGTATTGAGATACCGACGATCGAATCTCGGGCAAGTAACATACCGATGACAAAGGGAACAATGTATGTTGTTATGCGGTTTGACCGATAAAGATCTTCGTAGAATATGTGGGAGCCAATATTAGCATCCAGGTTCCGCTATTGGTTATTGACCGGAGACGTGTCTCGGTCTTGTCTACATAGTTCTCGAACCCGTAGGTCCGCACGCTTAAAGTTCGGTGACGATCGGTATTATGAGTTTTTGTGTTTTGATGTACTGAAGGTAGTTGGGAGTCCCGGATATGATCACGGACATGACGAGGAGTCTAGAAACAGTCGAGACATAAAGATTGATATATTGGATGACTATATTCGGACACCGGAAGTGTTCCGGGTGGTTTCAGAGAAAACTGGAGTGCCGGAGGGTTACCGGAACCCCCCAGGAGAAATAGTGGGCCTTATGGGCCTTAGTGGAGAGAGAGAGGGCTGGCCTAGGGTAGGTCGCGCGCCCCTCCCCCTCTGGTCTGAATTGGACTAGGAGAGGGGGGCGGCGCCCCCCTTTCCTTCTCCCTCTCCCCCTTCCTTTCCTCTTCCTAGTAGGAGTAGGAAAGAGGGGAGTCCTACTCCTACTAGGAGGAGGACTCCTCCTCCTGGCGTGCCCACAAGGGGCCGGCCGGTCTCCCCCTTGCTCCTTTATATACGGGGGCAGGGGGCACCTCTAGACACACAAGTTGATCTGTTGATCTCTCCCAGCCGTGTGCGGTGCCCCCTCCACCATAATCCACCTCGATCATATCGTAGCGGTGCTTAGGTGAAGCCCTGCATCAGTAGCATCATCATCACAAACTCTCCGGCGAAGCTTTGCTGGATCGGAGCTCACGGGACGTCATCGAGTTGAACGTGTGCTGAACTCGGAGGTGCCGTGCGTTTGGTACTTGGATCGGTCGGATCGTGAAGACGTACGACTACAACAACCGCGTTGTGCTAACGCTTCCGCTTTCGGTCTACGAGGGTACATGGATAACACTCTCCCCTCTCGTTGCTATGCATCAACATGATCTTGCGTGTGCGTAGGAATTTTTTTGAAATTACTACGTTCCCCAACACTCTCTCCTGGCTATTTTCGGTCTGGGGGCTCGACATACTAGGCCCTTTCCCTGCACTGTCGGGGGCTTTGAGTACTTGTACATTGCAATCGACAAGTTCACAAAGTGGCCGGAGGTGGAAGCAGTGAGGAAGGTGACCACACAGTCAGCCGTCAAGTTTTTCAAGGGGCTAGTCTGCCGTTTTGGTGTGCCAAACAGAGTCATCACCGACAACGGCACGCGGTTCACAAGCCACACCTTCATGCAATACATCCAAGACCTCGGCAGCAAGGTCTGTTTCGCTTCCGTGGAACACCCACGGAGCAACGGCCAGGCGGAGAGGGCAAATGTTGAAGTGTCGTGAGGCCTGAGGACAAAGACTTTTGACAGGCCGCACAAGAGCGGAAGGCGCTAGATTGATGAGTTGCCGGCGGTTCTTTGGTCGATCAGGATGACGCCAAATCAAGCCACCGGCCAGACACCCTTTGCCCTGGTATACGGGGCAGAAGCAGTTCTCCCCACGGAACTCATATACGGGTCACCTCGAGTGCTCGCTTACGACAAGCTTGAGCAAGAGAAATTGCGGCAAGATGATGCAACGCTCCTTGAGGAAGATCGTCTTCGGGCGGCTGTGAGAGCAGCACGCTACCAGCAAGCCTTCCGCCGCTACCATAGCTGCAAGGTTCATGCCCGAAGCTTTGAGGAAGGCGACCTTGTTCTTCGGCGTGTTCAATCGGCCAAGAATTCCAACAAGTTGACGCCGAAGTGGGAAGGCCCTCATCAGGTAATTCGAGTCACCAGGCCCGGCGCAGTCCGCCTGGAGACCGAAGATGCTATTCCAGTGAGCAACTCCTGGAACATCGAACATCTTCGCAAGTTTTACCCATAAGGCGCGGTTGCAGGGCCTCCCGGTAAACCACCTTTTGTACAAGACTTGCCGACAAGGCATGTAACCCTCTGTACAAAGCCAGGCGCAGACCCTGAGCATAAATAAATGAAGCGCTGGCGCCCTAAGTTATAGCATGCATGCTAGGTTAAGTCTCTCCCTCGGTTAGGGTTGATAGTGCTTAGCGGCGACTAACCCCTAGCCTAGAGGTTGAGTGTGCGTCTTTCTGTCCTCTTTGGTTCGCAGGGCACATAAACACTTCTGCTGAGCCACTTGGAAGAAAGAGAACGAACCGGCACTCCGGCCCCGGCAAGCCAAGACTGCGGGGGGCTGAAGACACAAGGATCCAACCATGGCAAGCCAAGGTTGCCGAGGGCTGCGGATTCAGATAAGTCTTTCATCCCCTGTTATGCATTTCCGTATGGAACTGGGACATGTGAAACCTCGTTTATATTCTTAAACCACCGTGCTCCCCTTTTCCTGTACCCAAGAGCTAACCCCAGGGTCGGAACTTGGTTGTAGTCGCGGTGGCAAGAAAATGAACGAAGGGCCTAACTCTACTTCGCCCCTGCCTCCGCCAAGAGCGTGAGAATGGTCGACTGAAGTGGGGGGACGGCAAGGCCTGTTGCCGGGCGACAATGTTTATCTTAAAAATAACAAGGAGTCATCCCTTGGCATGGGCCTCGCTCACGCACAAAGAAACCCGACAAGCCCCCTTTTTCATTAAAAACGTCGCATACAGGTACAGTTCATACGGGATGAAAAACATGAGCAAGGTGTCACATCCCTAGTTCTGGTTTGCTCTAGGCTAGCTAGTCATGTGTGCATCATGTTTAAGTTTCAAATGAATTTGAAATGGGGATTGCCTAAACCCTAGCATTAAAGGAATTCACTAGGTTCAACTAAGATATTCTCAGTGACTCCAAATGGCTTTCAAAAATGTTCATCATTTCTGGGAAATGCTAGAAGCAATAACCAGACGTGTTGCACATTTTTCCATGACATATTTGGGCTCTGAATTAAATCATATAGTATTTGCATTTGGGAATTTAAATGCTATTAAATATTTTAAATGCTCAAATAATCATGAACTAAAATGTTTGCTGTTGGTTATATTCCAAAAAGTGGCATTGAGCAGTTTGATGATTTTTGGATCTGTCTAAGTATTTTTAATAAAGCCCTAAAGACTACAGAACAGTAGAAAACAGAAACTAAATTAGGAAAGAGAGAGAGAGAGAAGTACCTGGCCACTTACCTGGCACAGCCCACCTGCCAGCCCACCAGATAGCCCAACACTGTGCGGCCCAGTGCCAGTCATCTTCTTCCCGGCGCCAGTAGGAGCTGCTGCGTGTCGACGGGCGCAGCCACCCCTGGCCACCTCCTGCTTGCCACCGAGGCGCCCCCGAGCCTACCCGACGTGTCTGGAGAATGCCCTGGCCCCTCTCGCTGTTCCCTCCTCTCTCTGGACCTCCCTCCCCTCCCTGCTCTTTCTCCCACGCGACCACCGAAAGCAGCCGGAGCCCGCCGCTCGCCGTAGCCATGGCCACCGGCCACCGCACCCCCTGCCGACATACCCATCGACTCCGCCGCGACGCCTCGCGCCTCCAAGCAGAAGAACGCAAGCCCGGACGGCCTTCTTCCCCGTCAACGCCGCCGTCCTCGACCTCGGGTGCCGGTGATTTGCACCCTCGATTCGCCGGACCCCGTGCCTCCCCTGCCTTGCCAGCAGAACCAGCAGATTCGCGGTGAGCCGCTGCTTCTTTTCCCCCTACTCCCATGGTCGCCCGTGTCCTATAGGCCGTAGTTGCACGGACGCAGAAGCTCCCCGCCGCCATGCCTCATTGCCGTCGCACCAACAGCAGCCATAGCTCGCGTCCGAGCACCATCGCGCTCTCAGCATGCTCCCAGGAGCCGAGTGCAGCCACCCGTTCGCCCTGCCGTGCACAATAGCGCCGAACCCGACCTTGCCGAGCTCCGGCCGCCGCCTGGCTCGTCGCCACCGCCGCTACATGCTGCCCCAGCACACACCGCGGCCACCGCTAGATGCGCCGCATCGCGGGCTTTCTAGCGCGCCCAGCCGCGCGTCCAGCCGATGCCAGAGTTGGCCGGACGAGGAGCGCCGCCGCGTTCTGATTAGCACCGGCGGCTAAACGCCGGTTAGGTGACGTGGCAGATTAGGTTAGCCACTAACCCCGTGGTTAGTTTAACCCAGTGACACTGACACCGGGCCCCACGACGGGTCAAAGCTGAGTCAACGCGGGGTTAAACCGGAGTTCAACACTGTCTCAATGACATGCGGGTCCCATTGTCAGGTTTGACCGTGGTTGACTGCTGACGTCGCTATGACACACTGCTGACGTCATAAATACATTTGCTGGGATTTTCTTATTTAGAAATAAATCTGAAAATTCCAGAAAATGTTTAAAACTTCAAAAATCCATAGAAATTAATCTATAACTCCAAATGAAATGATTTATATATGAAAAATTATCAGAAAAATCCAAAGAATCTGTTTATGGCATCCTCATGCATGTTTGAACAACTTACAGCCACTGTATATGACAATTTGAATAAATGGCATTTGAAATGTCTTATATGGAGTTTGAATTTGAACCTAAGGTTCAAACCAACTCCATTTAATATGTTGCTAGTTGCATTAGCTCAAAACACATTCATATTGCCATGTCATAGCATGCATCATATTGTGCATTGCATTGATCGTGTTTCTTCTCTGTTTGCCGGTGTTGTCCCCTCTCAGTAGACGTTGCTTCGACGATGCGATCGATGACACCGATGAAGAGTTATGCTATCTTCGGAAGTGTCAGGCAAGCAAAACCCCCTTGTTCATTCCGATACAATCCCACTCTCTCGCTCCTGCTCTCTTTTACTGCATTAGGACAACAATGATTCATCTGTTACTTGCTGCGGTAGCTGAACCCCTTTATCCTCTGCATGACCTGTCATTGCCACAGTAAATAGATGAAACCCACTAGCATGAGTAGGAGTTGTTTGAGCCCTGATGTGCCTACTCATTCATGCTTGTTTGTCATGCCTGCTATTGCTTAGAGTTGTGTCAGGTCTGATTCATCGGGAATGAATTGGAAGTGGTGAACATGTCCTACTGTTGAGAGCTAAGTGTGTGAACACGATTTGGTAAAGGTAGCGGTGAGAGGCCATGTAGGAGTACATGGTGGGTTATCTCATTGAAACCGTCCTCAGGAACTGAGTTCTGTGTTTGTGATCCATGAACAGTTACTACCACACATTGGGCTCCGGGCGCTCCAATCTCTCTCGACTTATTAATCAACCTGATCTCTGTCCAGGAGTTGCAACTAGTTTCTGGTGTTTGTAGGTAGTGTTAGTAGTCTACCAAGTGGCACCCGGTACAGGTGGGCTTGGGACAGACTAGGCACACGTGGCCTGGTGTACCGAGTGGCACCCGGATGGTGGGCTCGGGAACCCTGCACACATCGTTTGGGGCCGTGAGCGACACCCCGGCCGGATCTCCTTGCGGATGGAACCCGAATAGGCGATAAACCTGGACTAGAGACTTGTGTGGTTAGTCAGGTCGTGGCCGACTCCCTCGCCAGGCTTCCGCTTGAAGGTTGCCGAGGTACACGACGTGTACATGGTGGTAAGTGGCGAGAGCGTGTGTGACGAAGTACACCCCTGCAGGGTTAATATGATCTATTCGAATAGCCGTGTCCGCGGTAAAGGACTTCTGGGTTGCCTATAACAGTTCATAGACAAGTGAAAATGGATACTCTAAAATGCGCAAGATAAGCGTGAGTGCTATGGATGGCGTTCTCGTAGGGAGACGGGAGCGGATCCATAGTGGTGTATTGATATGGTGAATATGTGGACTCGTGTGCGCCACCTCAAAAGAGTTACTTGCAGTCGTAGTTCAGGATAGCCACCGAGTCAAAGCTGGCTTGCTGCAGTTAAACTCCACCACCCCCTTTGTTGATACCGATGCATATGTAGATAGTTCTGATGTAAGTCTTGCTGGGTACATTTGTACTCACGTTTGCTTATTTTATGTTTTGCAGAGAGACGTCAGTCTCGCTAGTAGTTCCGTGTGGACTTCGACGTTTAGCTTGATACCTCAGCTACGATCTTGTGCCCTCGGCAGGATCTGGTAGATAGTCAGGCTTCTCAGCCTTTTTCATTTGTAGATGTCTGTACTCAGACATGTTAAGCTTCCGCATGTGTTTTGACTTGTATGCTCTGAATGTTGGGTCATGAGACCCATGTTTGTAATATCTGGCTCTTCGGAGCCTAATGAATAAATACTCTGAGTCGTAGAGTCTTGTTGTGATGCCATGTTGTATTTGCACATATCGAGCATATTGTGTGTATGATTGAAATGCGTGGTATGTGTGGGATCCGACAACCTAGTTGTCTATCCTTAGCAGCCCCTCTTATGGGGAAATGTAGTCTAGTGCCTCCTTGAGCCATAGTAGTCCGCTACAGCCCGGTTCACCGGAGTCCTGCTAGCCCAGCACTACTGCTCTGGACACTTGACTGGACGGCATGTGTTTCATATCGTTCCTGTGTCTGTCCCCTCGGGGAAATGTCACGCGGTGACATCCGGAGTCCTGCCTAGCCTGCTACAGCCCGGGTTCCCGGAGTCCTGTTAGCCTAGTGCTACAGCCCGGATTCGCACGCTGCTGACCGACACGTTCGTTGTTGATTCATGTATGACTGTCCCCATACGTTAGTGCCGCTTTGGGTTCACGACTAGCCATGTCGGCCCGGGTTCTCTGTCATATGGATGCTAGCGACATTGTCATATACATGAGCCAAAAGGCGCAAACGGTCCCGGGCCATGGTAAGGCGACACCCGTGGGAGTACCGTGCGTGAGGCCGCAAAGTGATATGAGGTGTTACAGGCTAGATCGGTGTGACTTGGAATCGGGGTCCCGACACAAGGGGCTTACAAGTTTTAAATCTAACAAGTGCACACAGGCTTACAAACTAAAAAGAGACGAGATGCCCGTAATCCCTTTCTTGTCCCTCTCCTCAGAAGGTGGAACAAGATAGCAGGAGGGCAAATGAGCGCCTAGGCGAGGTGCGAGGAGCAGAAGGCACCAAGAGAACATCCCGGTGCTAGGAGAGGAGCTGGAAGATGAGGCAGCGGGCCGACAATACGCGACGAAGGCGTCGTGCCCGCGTACTCTGACTTGACGGCCGCCGCCCGCCTTCTCCGGCCCTCCTACGCCAGCCGCCCAAGGAGACGACGGGGAGCGCGCCGGTGGAGAGCTTGACGAGGAAGGCCCTCGGCAGGGCGCGTGGCCGAGGGAGGGGCGACGCGGTCAGTCGGAGTCGGGGTCGGCAACCCGCCGCTCGACTCCCTCGTCGTTGTTGTCGCTGTCCTCCTCGTCGCTCCCTCTTGAGGAGGAATCTTCATCGTCAGAGGAGCTCTCCATGCAGCACTTTAGGTGAGTTCCAAGATCTCCAAATACCTTGACGGAGAGCTGGCCGCCCTCCATTAACTTGAAGTAGAGGACGAGCCCCGCCGTCAGGCTGTGGACGCGAGCAAACGTCTTCCATCCGCGAAGGAGGTACATGACGTGAGGAGCGAGGAAGTCGACGTCGACCCGCGTGCCGCCGTTCCCGCAGCCCCTCATGTGCAACCTGAGGGTCTGGGGCGGATCGAGCTCCATATCCCGAGCAGATGGGGTAGGAAGACGAAGACGACGACGCGGTGGCCGGCGCAGCCGGATGAAGAATTCATGGGGCTGGTCCCCGACGTGGCCCTCCATCAGGGCAGGCATCGCCGGTGGAGGTGGGGCCGGTGCGCTGCCCCGCCCACCTCTTCCCCGAATGCCACGGCGACCTCGGCCTCGCCCCCTCCCCTTCCTCTCGTGGCTGGCTCCACCGCCGCGAGCTCTTGGGAAGGAGGGACGCGCTATCGAGCAGCGACCCTCGCTGCCACCATTGAAGGGCTGGCGCCCCCTCTCGCCATGGCAGATGGAAGAAAGGAGCGGAGGTAGAAGGAGATGGACAATGGAAGAATGTGGGAGCGCCATCCCCCTCCCCCCTTCTTATAAAAGGGCGGGGTCGAGGCTCGGCCGCCCCACTCGACCAATCCGGTCATCGGGAGCACAGGGAATCAG
The DNA here is from genome assembly GCF_018294505.1 of Triticum aestivum. Classification (NCBI taxonomy): domain Eukaryota; kingdom Viridiplantae; phylum Streptophyta; class Magnoliopsida; order Poales; family Poaceae; genus Triticum; species Triticum aestivum. The sequence goes on along the minus strand of NC_057802.1, from coordinate 360,724,172 downwards.
GACCGACCCACTGCCCCAATCGGCGACGGCCCGGTTTCCCGCCTCCACCGCCTGCCACCTGCATGAGGGACACGTGGCGAGCGGGCAGAATCAAAGGGATGGGTGAGGCGACCGTTCCCCACCCCGTGATCGTGGGGCACGGGCGCCTTGAAGACCACGACCCGAGTCCGCTCAGTAAATGAGCCACGCCTCTGCGCCTCCCTCTTCTTATGGGGAAGGCACGAGCCGCCTCTTTACTACGATGTGACGCATGCGTGCAGGAACCGCCCCACGCATGACCCCCACGTCACGCACGACTCTCCACGTCGCGCGTTCAACGCGGGTCATGGAGAAGCACAGCGGACGAGAAGTTACCACAGTAAAAATCCCGCCCCAACTGCCCGCGCACCGTTCTGGGCCTGGCCCAACAACGTGTCGCGCTTATGTGTGGCCCAGGCCCGGGGGCTTCTGTCGGTGTACAAAAGTAGGGGCACTCCTTTTTACCCCTTTACTTGTGCACGGACAGTCGGAGCTGCGCCCACGGCCACACTAAGCAGGGTAGAAGAGGGAAGCCGAAGGCACAAGACAACCGAAACAACGCCAAGACCAAGAACACAAAGAGCAAAGGGGCGAGGTGGACCCCCCCCCGGCAAGACCCTTGCCGGGACGACCTCCGCGGCCCCGGCAAGAGCTTTGTCGGGGCAACTTGCCCAACACCAGCAGAGCGAGCCACCCTTGAGCCTAAGGGTTCCAGACGCCGTCAACAACTACATTGGAACCAGGGCTCGGGAGGCACCTCCGTGGTGGCATGCAGATCTTTGTGCAGATCATAAATACACAGGATTAGATGAGGACCAGAAGACGGCGACCCTCGGCGGGATCCTTGCCGAGGAGATCCATAAGACCCCCAGCAAGATCCTTGCCGGGGACAACCATGCTACCGCGGCAAGACCCTTGCAGAGGGCATCAGCGGGGCCACAGCCAGGCCCGCGTCAACCAAGACTCTGCCGCCGTTCACATGCAGCTGCTAGCCCAACCAGCTGGGCAGGCACCTGTGTGGCAACATGCGGCTTCCAAACCAACTCAGCAAGCACCTGCGTGGTGGCATGCAGATCTTCGTGAAGGCCCTGCCGCCGCGCCACCTCAGCAGCCTGCCTGCCTACATGGCGCTGCACACATCGCTGGCCTGGGCGTGTGTCGAAGCGACGCAGAGCGGCGACGGACGGGACGGGTCTCGTTCCCGTCCCCGATAAAGCTAATGGACACCTAAGTAGCACATTTAATGCGCTTTGTCCCGTAATGCCGGGCGATAAGCTCGCGCACTGTACACCTTTCCACCTCCTGTGTGCCACTGTGGCAACCCCTTTTCAACTATAAAAGGAGGCCCGAGGAATACCGGAGAGGGATTTGGCTCTTTGGAACTACGCAGCCACCGTAGCTAGTTCGAGAGCTCAGGAACACTCTGAAATACACACCAAAGCAGGACTAGGGTATTACGCATCCTCGCGGCCAGAACCTGGGTAAATGATCTTTGTGCTAGCTCCTAAACCTGCTCTTCTCACAACCCCGCGCCCGCCAACCGTAGAAGGGATTCCAGTGATCCCATAGGTGTCGTTTCCCCGACACTTGCCGATCATCGGGCAAGTCAACCAAAGTCCACACTTTGTTCTCATACATGCATCCCATCTCAGATTTCATGGCCTCAAGCCATTTCGCTGAATCTGGGCTCATCATCGCTTCCTCATAGTTCATAGGTTCGTCATGGTCAAGTAACATGACCTCTAGAACCGGATTACCGTACCACTCTGGCGCGGATCATACTCTGTTTGACCTACGAGGTTCAGTAGTAACTTGATCTGAAGTTACATGATCATCATCATTAGCTTCCTCACTAATTGGTGTAGTAGTCACAGGAACTGATTTCTGTGATGAACTACTTTCCAATGAGGGAGTAGGTACAGTTACCTCATCAAGTTATACTTTCCTCCCACTCACTTCTTTCGAGAGAAACTCCTTCTCTATAAAGGATCCATTAGCAACGAATGTCTTGCCTTTGGATCTGTGATAGAAGGTGTACCCAATAGTCTCCTTTGGATATCCTATGAAGACACATTTCTCCGATTTGGGTTCGAGCTTATCAGGTTTACACTACTAGGGAAAACCCTAGTAGTAGCGCGGGTTTTGAGGCTATCAGCAGCGCGGGCAGCCGCGCTACTAATAAGGCGCTAGAGCTAACTGTTAGTAGTAGCGCGGTTTGTACCCGCGCTACTACTATTGACTATATCAGCAGCGCTTTTCCGGAACGCGCTACTATTAATTAGCTGTAGCGATTTCCTAGCCCCGCGCTACTGCTATATCTTTCATCATTTCCCCCGGCTTCCTACCCCGTTTCAGCTTCAATAAACTGCAATTTCTAGATATTAGGTACTACTAGATATCAATTTCATAAAGCATTATAGGTACTAGGTAGTACTCCCTCGGTTCCAAATTACTCGTCGTGGTTTTAGTTCAAATTTGAACTAAAGCCACGACGAGTAATTTGGAACGGAGGGAGTACTAGATAACAATTTCATATATACTCAACATGCATCCTCAAGCAGTACTAGGTGATACCGACGACGATCATCATATGTAGTTCTAGATGATATCGACGACGATCATCATATGTAGTTCTACATGATATCGACGGTGATCATCATATGTAGTTCTAGATGATGTAGCCACACACACATATGTAGTTCTAGATGATATCGACGATGATCATCATCCTCAAGCCTGGGCGGTGGGTGTTCCTGATAGTAATTAGGATGGCCTGTCCAACACGAAGATTCTTGCCAACGAGGAATGTCTTGCACCCAACCGAGTTTAAGTGTGTGCGACCGTCTGTGTCCATGCGGTAAGTACAGGTGGTGACGGAGCCCCTTGCGGTAAGTCGTAGTCCAGCTGAGCCTTGTTCATCAGGCTCGATACCACAACTCACAAATAGGTTCTTTGGCAATTTCTGAATAAGAAAAACATATCACTTAATAAATATCCTCGCACATACTCTTGCAAATATATTTCTATTAAGTATAGATTTCTACACTATCAAAGACACAGTACTACGCATTTGTACTAATTAAGCATGAATTCTACTAATAAGTATATATGGATTATCTACACTATCAATAGTTCCTTGGATTCTACACTAATAAGCATGTGACCAGACTCTACACTAAAGCATATCATCGACTATATTCCACAAAGCATATCATTGGACTCTACACTAAGCATATCATCGGATTCACTAAGCATATCATCGGATAATTTGCATTTGTAAGTATAACAATAAAGCATATATATATCATCAAATTACTATAATCAGTATAACATACCATTTCATGTCGATCGACCATGGTACTTGTCAGGCGGGTCACGAATGGCACCCCGACAATGTCATCACGTGGCGGAATTATGTCCCATAGGTTGCACACCTCCTCCTCGCTCAGCCTCATTCTTTGAGCTACGATGGCTTCATGAAGTGGCTTCTCATCATCTTCATCGAGTGGGTCCCCATTATCGTCATCATCTTCGTGATCTTCATCATCTTCGTCATCTTCATCATCTTCCACCAGGTTGATATAAATGACAACCAACTTGGGTCTTTTTGCTCTGAAGGAGAAGCTGATCAACTCACCACCAGTAAGACGCATGCGGGCGAGGAAACGGGCCCATCCATCTCCTCCAATCTGCGACATATTACGTCCTTTCTCGACCTCCATAGTGTATGGCCCCCCAGGAGCCTCAAATGTCACAGTGTCTCCTGTTAGCTTGTTGAATTTCAACCTCACATTGCATGGGACGATCTATTTAAAAAAAGCAAAATGACACAATGCAGTAATGCCAACACTAAAAATAAAATAGTTGTTACATTTCATCTAATTTCTTACCGCCGCATGACGAAAACTCGGCTGGAAGTAGATGTCGAACAGCTTGCCAGTTGCAAGGCTGCTGGCACACCTTGACTTGCATAGTCGACATGGTGGTGGTGGTGGTGGCGCCATTTTCCTAAAGCAATATGAGCAAAGGATTAACGATCCACTTCACAGGAAAGAAAAACAGTAGCATGTGATATTTTTGGTTCTTCCGCGAGAAGCAATTTGATGGACAATTATAATCCTAAGATCTAGTAACATATTAGATGACAAGGTACCACCAACCAAAGCATTTCGGTGGCACCTATTGCCGAAAAAACTTTTCACAAATATCTACCAAATCAGGGTACCACCTACAAAGACATTTCATCTAATTTGGCCCCTATTGCCTAAGATAATTGATTAAAAAACAAGTGGCAAATTTAACTAAATTGGCACCTACATTTTGCCAAAAAATAACTTATTACAGAAAAACAAAAGCATCTAGCTATCCATGTAAAGAAAAAATAACAATAAAATGGTGCATACTAAATCAACTAAATCAAAATGTTCTAAATCAACTAGCCTACTAAATCAACTAGCCTACTAAATCATATCAACTAAATCAAAATGTTGCATATGAACTAGCCTACTAAATCAAAATGTAGCAGGGAGGAGGGGTTGTGGATGGAGGAGGGAGGAGGGAGAAGGAGGGGCGACTCGAGGAGGGAGAAGAGAGTAGGACGGAGGAGGAAGGCGGAGCGAGGAGGGGCCGGCCAGCGGCGAGTGGAGGGAGGCCGGTACCGAGTCCAGCAAGGAGGAGGAGGTGACGGCGGCGCAGAGGGAGGAGGGGCGACGAGGGAGGACCGGCGCGGGGGGTTGAGGGGGAGATCCAGTGAGTGTGTGAGTATGAGTGGATCGGATAGAGGAGAGTGGGGGTGGGAGGTGGAATGCTTAGCAGTAGCGCGCTATAGAGAAAGGCGTTGTTGCTAAACTACCTAGCAGTAGCACCTTTCACAAAGAATGCGCTACTGCTATGTGTCAGCATGTAAAAATAGACATCAAAAATACATTGATCATCAACGATCTTTTTGTGTACAATCTGATTTGTCAATATGAGTCCTCACCGGTTTAGGAACCGGTGAAGACTCATATTGCGGCCACAAATTCTACACATAGAGTTCAATGAAGACCAAGTGCTTGTGAAAGTTTGAGAAGTAACATATTTAAGGTGGTAGAAACTCTCTTCACGGGGCGAGGTGGGACTAAATTTTTGTAGTAAACTTAGCAGTAGCGCTTATTGGTGAAATGTGTTGCTGCTATGATCCGTAGCAGTAGCGCTCTTCGTGCTAACGCGCTGCTGCTAGAACTACCCTCGCGGCGGCGGCGTGGGAATTATAGCAGTAGCGCGTCTTAGAGCGGGCGCGCTACTGCTATATTTATTTCAGCAGCGAGTTTTGTTTGCGCGCGCTACTGCTACATAGCAACTGCGCCTTATTTTAAAGTGCGCTGCTGGTAAGATTCTGTGTATAGGATTTTCCCTAGTAGTGTGAAGCTTTTTCACATAAGCATCGCAGCCCCAAACTTTAAGAAACGACAACTTGGGTTTCTTGCCAAACCACAGTTCATATGGTGTCGTCTCAATGGATTTAGATGGTGCCCTATTTAACGTGAATACAGCTGTCTCTAAAGCATAACCCCAAAATGATAGCGGTAAATCAGTAAGAGACATCATAGATCGCACCATATCTAATAAAGTACGATTACGACGTTCAGACACACCATTACGCTGTGGTGTTCCGGGTGGCGTGAGTTGCGAAACTATTCTGCTTTGTTACAAATGAAGAACAAACTCGTAACTCAAATATTCTCCTCCACGATCAGATCGCAGAAACTTTAGTTTCTTGTTACGATGATTTTCCACTTCACTCTGAAAATTCTTTGAACTTTTCAAATGTTTCAGACTTATGTTTCATCAAGTAGATATACCCATATCTGCTCAAATCATTTGTCAAGGTCAGAAAATAACGATACCCGCCGCGAGCCTCAATATTCATCGGACCACATACATCAGTATGTATGATTTCCAACAAATCTGTTGCTCGCTCCATTGTTCCGGAGAACGGAGTTTTAGTCATCTTGCCCATGAGGCATGGTTCGCAAGTACCAAGTGATTCCGAAAGTCCATCAGTATGGAGTTTCTTCATGCGCTTTACACCAATATGACCCAAACGGCAGTGCCACAAATAAGTTGCACTATCATTATCAACTCTGCATCTTTTGGTTTCAATATTATGAATATGTGTGTCACTACTATCGAGATTCAACAAAAATAGACCACTCTTCAAGGGTGCATGACCATAAAAGATATTACTCATATAAATAGAACAACCATTATTCTCGGATTTAAATGAATAACCGTCTCGCATTAAACAAGATCCAGATATAATGTTCATGCTTAACGCTGGCACCAAATAACAATTATTCAGGTCTAAAACTAATCCCGAAGGTAGATGTAGAGGTAGCGTGCCGACGGCGATCACATTGACTTTGGAACCATTTCCCACGTGCATCGTCACCTCTTGATTTCTACCTCCGCAGCCCTTAGCATTGCGAAGAGCTCGGGAATCGTCTTATCCATCCCTTGCATGTTATAGTTCGTCACGAAGCTTTTGTAGCTTGGTGGCAGTGATTGAAGAACTCTGTCAATGACACTATCAACCGGAAGATTAACTCCCAGCTGAGTCAAGTGATTATGATACCCAGACATTTTGAGTATATGCTCACTGACAGAACTATTCTCCTCCATTTTGCAGCTATAGAACTTATTGGAGACTGCATATCTCTCAATCCGGGCATTTGCTTGAAATATTAACTTCAACTCCTGGAACATCTCATATGCTCGATGACGTTCAAAACGTCGTTGGAGTCCCGGTTCTAAGCCGTAAAGCATGGCACACTGAACTATCGAGTAGTCATCAGCTTTGCCCTGCCAGGCGTTCACAACGTCCAGCGTTGCTCCTGCAGCGGGTCTTGCACCTAGCGGTGCTTCTAGGACGTAATTCTTCTGTGCAGCAATGAGGATAATCCTGAAGTTATGGACCCAGTCCGTGTAGTTGCTACCATCATCTTTCAACTTAGCTTTCTCTAGGAACGCATTAAAATTCAAAGGAACAGTAGCACGGGCCATTGATCTACAACAACATAGACATGCAAAACACTATCAAGTACTAAGTTCATGATAAATTAAAGTTCAATTAATCATATTACTTAAGAACTCCCACTTAGATAGACATCCCTCTAATCATCTAAGTGATCACATGATCCAAATCAACTAAACCATGTCCGATCATCACCTGAGATGGAGTAGTTTTCAATGGTGAACATCACTATGTTGATCATATCTACTATATGATTCACGCTCGACCTTTCGGTCTCAGTGTTCCGGGGCCATATCTGCATATGCTAAGCTCGTCAAGTTTAACCCGAGTATTCTGCGTGTGCAAAACTGGCTTGCACCCGTTGTATGTGAATGTAGAGCTTATCAACGTGGTGTCTCGGCACGACGAACTTTCGCAACGGTGCATACTCAGGGAGAACACTTGTACCATGAAATTTAGTGAGAGATCATCTTATAATGCTACCGCCGAACTAAGCAAAATAAGATGCATAAAGGATAAACATCACATGCAATCAATATAAGTGATATGATATGGCCATCATCATCTTGTGCCTTTGATCTCCATCTCCAAAGCACCGTCATGATCACCATCGTCACCGGCGCGACACCTTGATCTCCATCGTAGAATCATTGTCATCTCGCCAACTATTGCTTCTACGATTATCGCTACCGCTTAGTGATAAAGTAAAAACAATTACAGGGTGATTGCATTGCATACAATAAAGCGACAACCATATGGCTCCTGCCAGTTGCCAATAACTTAGTTACAAAACATGATCATCTCATACAATAAAATTTAGCATCATGTCTTGACCATATCACATCACAAAATGCCCTGCAAAAACAAGTTAGACGTCCTGTACTTTGTTGTTGCAAGTTTTACGTGGCTTCTACGGGCTGAGCAAGAACCATTCTTACCTACACATCAAAACCACAACGATTTTTCGTCAAGTGTGCTATTTTAACCTTCAGCAAGGACCGGGCATAGCCACACTCGATTCAACTAAAGTTGGAGAAACTGACACCCGCCAGCCACCTATGTGCAAAGCACGTCGGTAGAACCAGTCTCGCGTAAGCGTACGCGTAATGTCGGTCCGGGCCGTTTCATCCAACAATACCGCCGAATCAAAGTATGGCATGCTGGTAAGCAGTATGACTATTATCGCCCACAACTCTTTGTGTTCTACTCATGCATATAACATCTACGCATAGACCTGGCTCGGATGCCACTGTTGGGGAACGCAGTAATTTCAAAAAAAATCCTACACACACTCAAGATCCATCTAGGTGATGCATAGCAACGAGAGGGGAGAGTGTTATCCATGTACCCTCGTAGACCGAAAGCGGAAGCATTATGACAACGCGGTTGATGTAGTCATACGTCTTCACGATCCGACCGATCCTAGTACCGAAAGTACGGCACCTTCGCGATCTGCACATGTTCAGCTCGGTGACGCCCCACGAACTCTAGATCTAGCTGAGTGTCGAGGGAGAGCTTCATCAGCATGACGGCGTGATGACGGTGATGATGAAGTTACCGACGCAGGGCTTCGCCCAAGCAATACAATGATATGACCGAGGTGGAAATCTATGGAGGGGGTCACCGCACACGGCTAAACAATCAACGTGTGTGTCTATGGAGTGCCCCCTCCCCCATATATAAAGGAGGGGAGGAGGAGGCCGGCTGGCCCTAGAGGGCGCGCCAAGGGGGGAGGAATCCTCCTCCTCGTAGGAGTAGGATTCCTCCTTTCCTAGTCCTACTAGGAGAGGGAAGGAAGGAGAGGGGGGAGTGGGAAAGAGGGGCCGCGCCCCCTCCCCTTGTCCAATTAGGACTCCCTTGGGGGGGGAGGGGGCGCCACCTCCTGGCTGCTGCCCTCTCTCTCCCCTAAAGCCCACTAAGGGCCCAATAACTTCCCGGGGGTGGGGGGTTCCGATAACCCTCCGGCACTCCGGTTTTATCCGAAACCTCCCGGAACACTTCCGGTGTCCGAACATAGCCATCCAATATATCAATATTTATGTCTCGACCATTCCGAGACTCCTCGTCATGTCCGTGATCACATCCGGGACTCCGAACTACCTTCGGTACATCAAAACACATAAACTCATAATACCGATCGTCACCGAACGTTAAGCGTGCGGACCCTACGGGTTCGAGAACTATGTAGACATGACCTAGACTCATCTCCAGTCAATAACCAATAGCGGAACCTGGATGCTCATATTGGTTCCTACATATTCTACGAAGATCTTTATCGGTCAAACCGCATAACAACATACGTTGTTCCCTTTGTCATCGGTATGTTACTTGCCCGAGATTCGATCGTCGGTATCTAAATACCTAGTTCAATCTTATTACCGGCAAGTCTCTTTACTCGTTCCGTAATGCATTATCCCGCAACTAACTAATTATTCACATTGCTTGCAAGGCTTATAGTGATGTGCATTACCGAGAGGGCCCAGAGATACCTCTCCGACAATCGGAGTGACAAATCCTAATCTCGATCTATGCCAACTCAACAAACACCATCGGAGACACCTGTAGAGCATCTTTACAATCACCCAGTTACGTTGTAACGTTTGATAGCACACAAAGTGTTCCTCCGGTATTCGGGAGTTGCATAATCTCATAGTCATAGGAACATGTATAAGTCATGAAGAAAGCAATAGAAATATACTAAACGATCAAGTGCTAAGCTAACGGAATGGGTCAAGTCAATCACATCATTCTCTAATGATGTGATCCCATTAATCAAATGACAACTCATGTCTATGGTTAGGAAACTTAACCATCTTTGATTCAATGAGCTAGTCAAGTAGAGGCATACTAGTGACACTCTGTTTGTCTATGTATTCACACATGTACTAAGTTTCCGGTTAATACAATTCCAGCATGAATAATAAACATTTATCATGATGTAAGGAAATATAAATAACAACTATATTATTGCCTCTAGGGCATATTTCCTTCATAGACATGACCGAGACACATCTCCGGTCAATAACCAATAGCGGAACCTGGATGCTCATATTGGCTCCTACATATTATACGAAGATCTTTATCGGTCAAACCGCATAACAACATACATTATTCCCTCTTTCATCGGTATGTTACTTGCCCGAGTTTCGATCGTCGGTATCCTCATGCCTAGTTCAATCTCGTTATCGGCAAGTCTCTTTACTCGTTCCGTAATGCATCATCCTGCAACTAACTAATTAGTCACATTGCTTGCAAGGCTTATATTGATGTGCATTACTGAGAGGGCCCAGAGATACCTCTCCGATACACGGAGTGACAAATCCTAATCTTGTTCTATGCCAACCCAACAAACACCTTCGGAGACACCTGTAGAGCATCTTTATAATCACCCAGTTACGTTGTGATGTTTGATAGCACACAAGGTGTTCCTCCGGTATTCGGGAGTTGCATAATCTCATAGTCAAAGGAATATGTATAAGTCATGAAGAAATCAATAGCAATTAAACTAAATGATCATTATGCCAAGCTAACGGATGGGTCTTGTCCATCACATCATTCTCCTAATGATGTGATCCCATTCATCAAATGACAACACATGTCTATGGTCAGGAAACTTAACCATCTTTGATTAACGAGCTAGTCTAGTAGAGGCATACAGACACTTTGTTTTGTCTATGTATTCACACATGTATCAAGTTTCCGGTTAATAAAATTCTAGCATGAATAATAAATATTTATCATGATATAAGGAAATATAAACAACAACTTTATTATTGCCTCTAGGGTATATTTCCTTCAAATACTTGCACCCAATGCGAACAAGGGGGTTGTCAATCCCCTCGGCTGTTATTTGCAAGGATCAAATCTTGTAGTGGTAGATAGATAAAGTAAATTGTAAAATAAAATAAAATAAAATAAATAAAATTGCAGCAAGGTATTGTTGGAATTTATATATGATGATAAAAGTAGACCCGGGGGACATAGTTTTTACTAGAGGCTTCTCTCTCGAACACAAGCATACGGTTGGTAAACAAATTACTATTGGGCAATTGATAAAAAAACGCATAGTTACGACGATATTCAAGGCAATGATCATGTATATAGGCATCATGTCCGAGACAGGTAGACCGACTCCTGCCAGCATCTACTACCGTTACTCCAGCCATCGACCGCTATCCAGCATGCATCTAGGGTATTAAGCTATAAAAACGGAATAACGCCTTAAGCAAGATGACATGATGTACACAAAGTAAACCCAAACAATATGAATAAACTCCATCTTTTTTTCCTTGATCTTTACCTACTAATAAAGCATGCATTGATTCTGTCGGGTTCACCGTCGCGTTTTTGCGAAAAAAATCGCTGTACTTTTTGATAACTAAACCCGCAGTCTCTTTCTAAGTGACTAACCTGAGATAACATTTTGTTTTTGCAAAATAGACCCTGTAGTTTGATATATTTGACTCGTAGTCCTTTTAAAAATGATTAATCGGGAAAACGCACGGGCTCCTTCTCTGATGCGTGCTCTCCTCGATCCGTAATGGCGCCGTCACCGCCGGCGGACAATCTTCTTCTCCGGCCACCATCTGCCGCCCTTTTCTCCTTCCCCTCCCCATCCGGCCTTAATCTTCTTTGGCGCCACCCATAGCCTCCTCAATCCCCAACCTCCACTCTCTGATTTGGATCGAAGTTGGATTTGGATCAAAGTTAGAGTCTGTGTCCTTCTCCAACACAAAGCCATGGGGCGACTTGGCTGCGATAAGAAGGAAGGAGCCTCGACCGGAATCTCGAATCAGGTTGCGTCCCTTGACCAGAATCTCCATCGAGCTCCGCCGAGTTCGCCAGCTGAAGAAGAACATCCGTCAAGCCGTACACACTAGTAAAAAAAGACACTGACATTTTGGGCCGAACAAAAAAAAATCTGTCATACATATGACACTTCTATGATGATAATTGTGACAAAACCCGGTATCATCATAGATGTGGTGGGCTCCTACTTCTATGACAAAAAATCATGACACAAAAAGGGCTTTTCGTCCTGGGCGGGCCGGAGACGCAGCTACATGACATTCTTTGGGCCGTCCATGACTGAAAAAACCGTGGTAGAAGCGAGGGCGAGGAAAATTTCGGGGAGTTCCCGGTTACGGTGGGAGGTCGGGGGCCGAGCGATGCGCGTTTCTCTCGTACACGTACGCGCGTGTGTGCGAGGCATTGGCTCTAACTGAACCCGAGCGAGGCGTTGGGCTCTTACTGAACCCGAGCGATTGCACTGCAGGCTACGCGTTACTGAACCCGAGCGATCGATCGATGGCTGTTAACTGAACCCGATCGAGCGATTCCTTCGCTACTGCTGCTAACTGAAGCCGATCGATGCTGCCTCTGGGATGAACAGTGAGTGTTGCGGGGGGGTTGGATGAACAGTGAGCGGTGGCGTTGCCTCTGGATGAACAGGACCCCGTGGTGTGGAGGGCTGGATGAATAGTAGACGGTGGAGGGGTGGTTGAACAGGACCCCGTGGTGTGGAGGGCTGGATGAATAGTAGACGGTGGAGGGGTGCCCGTGGAGGGGTGGTTGAACAGTAGCCAGTGGAGTAGCGCGCGGTGGAGGCTGGATGAACAGGAGCCCGTGGAGGCTGGAGGAGGTCGACGGTAGCCCGTGGAGGCTGGAGGAGGTCCACGGTGGAGATGAACAGTATCCCGTGGAGTCCCGTTTTGCGGTACGCCACACCCCTCCCGATGAACAGGACCCCCGTTTCGACCGTAGG